>NC_062243.1:2992500-3027500 GCF_905475465.1 Pieris napi
AACAAATATTATTTAGATGGGTTAGGTTAGGTTAGGTTAGGTTAGGTTAGGTAAGGTTAGTATATGAATATTTGGTCAACGAGTTTCCGAGGCTTGAATAAACAATTATTATTTAGATCGGAGCTGTCCAAAAAAACAAATATTATTTAGATGGGTTAGGTTAGGTTAGGTTAGGTTAGGTTAGGTTAGTATATGAATATTTGGTCGCCGAGAAGCCGACGCTTGATTAAACAATTATTATTTAGATCGGAGCTGTCCAAAAAAACAAATATTATTTAAATGGGTGAGGTTAGGTTAGGTTAGGTTTGGTTAGGTTAGTATATGAATATTTGGTCGACGAGTTTCCGAGGCTTGAATAAACAATTATTATTTAGATCGGAGCTGTCCAAAAAAACAAATATTATTTAGATGGGTTAAGTTAGGTTAGGTTAGGTTAGTATATGAATATTTGGTCGCCGAAGGCGACCAGGGCGCCGAGAAGCCGACGCTTGATTAAACAATTATTATTTAGATCGGAGCTGTCCAAAAAAACAAATATTATTTAAATGGGTTAGGTTAGGTTAGGTTAGTATATGAATATTTGGTCGACGAGTTTCCGAGGCTTGAATAAACAATTATTATTTAGATCGGAGCTGTCCAAAAAAACAAATATTATTTAGATGGGTTAGAATAGGTTAGGTTAGGTTTGGTTAGGTTAGGTAAGGTTTGGTTAGGTTAGTATATGAATATTTGGTCGACGAGTTTCCGAGGCTTGAATAAACAATTATTATTTAGATCGGAGCTGTCCAAAAAAACAAATATTATTTAGATGGGTTAGGTTAGGTTTGGTTAGGTTAGTAAATGAATATTTGGTCGACGAGTTTCCGTGGCTTGAATAAACAATTATTATTTAGATCGGAGCTGTCCAAAAAAACAAATATTATTTAGATGGGTTAAGTTAGGTTAGGTTAGGTTAGGTTTGGTTAGGTTAGTATATGAATATTTGGTCGACGAGTTTCCGAGGCTTGAATAAACAATTATTATTTAGATCGGAGCTGTCCAAAAAAACAAATATTATTTAAATGGGTTAGGTTAGGTTAGTATATGAATATTTGGTCGACGAGTTTCCGAGGCTTGAATAAACAATTATTATTTAGATCGGAGCTGTCCAAAAAAACAAATATTATTTAGATGGGTTAGGTTAGGTTAGGTAAGGTTAGGTTAGTATATGAATATTTGGTCGACGAGTTTCCGAGGCTTGAATAAACAATTATTATTTAGATCGGAGCTGTCCAAAAAAACAAATATTATTTAGATGGGTTAGGTTAGGTTAGGTTAGGTTTGGTTAGGTTAGTATATGAATATTTGGTCGACGAGTTTCCGAGGCTTGAATAAACAATTATTATTTAGATCGGAGCTGTCCAAAAAAACAAATATTATTTAGATGGGTTAGGTTAGGTTAGGTTAGGTTTGGTTAGGTTAGTATATGAATATTTGGTCGACGAGTTTCCGAGGCTTGAATAAACAATTATTATTTAGATCGGAGCTGTCCAAAAAAACAAATATTATTTAGATGGGTTAAGTTAGGTAAGGTTAGGTTAGTATATGAATATTTGGTCGCCGAGAAGCCGACGCTTGATTACACAATTATTATTTAGATCGGAGCTGTCCAAAAAAACAAATATTATTTAAATGGGTTAGGTTAGGTTAGGTTAGGTTAGGTTTGGTTAGGTAAGTATATGAATATTTGGTCGACGAGTTTCCGAGGCTTGAATAAACAATTATTATTTAGATCGGAGCTGTCCAAAAAAACAAATATTATTTAGATGGGTTAAGTTAGGTAAGGTTAGGTTAGTATATGAATATTTGGTCGCCGAGAAGCCGAGGCTTGATTAAACAATTATTATTTAGATCGGAGCTGTCCAAAAAAACAAATATTATTTAAATGGGTTAAGTTAGGTAAGGTTAGGTTAGTATATGAATATTTGGTCGCCGAGAAGCCGACGCTTGATTAAACAATTATTATTTAGATCGGAGCTGTCCAAAAAAACAAATATTATTTAAATGGGTTAGGTTAGGTTAGGTTAGGTTAGGTTAGGTTAGTATATGAATATTTGGTCGACGAGTTTCCGAGGCTTGAATAAACAATTATTATTTAGATCGGAGCTGTCCAAAAAAACAAATATTATTTAGATGGGTTAAGTTAGGTTAGGTTAGGTTAGTATATGAATATTTGGTCGCCGAGAAGCCGAGGCTTGATTAAAAAATTATTATTTAGATCGGAGCTGTCCAAAAAAACAAATATTATTTAGATGGGTTAGGTTAGGTTAGGTTAGGTTTGGTTAGGTTAGTATATGAATATTTGGTCGACGAGTTTCCGAGGCTTGAATAAACAATTATTATTTAGATCGGAGCTGTCCAAAAAAACAAATATTATTTAGATGGGTTAGGTTAGGTTAGGTTAGTATATGAATATTTGGTCGACGAGTTTCCGAGGCTTGAATAAACAATTATTATTTAGATCGGAGCTGTCCAAAAAAACAAATATTATTTAGATGGGTTAGGTTAGGTTTGGTTAGGTTAGTATATGAATATTTGGTCGACGAGTTTCCGAGGCTTGAATAAACAATTATTATTTAGATCGGAGCTGTCCAAAAAAACAAATATTATTTAGATGGGTTAGTTTAGGTTAGGTTAGGTTTGGTTAGGTTAGTATATGAATATTTGGTCGACGAGTTTCCGAGGCTTGAATAAACAATTATTATTTAGATCGGAGCTGTCCAAAAAAACAAATATTATTTAAATGGGTTAGGTTAGGTTAGGTTAGTATATGAATATTTGGTCGACGAGTTTCCGAGGCTTGAATAAATAATTATTATTTAGATCGGAGCTGTCCAAAAAAACAAATATTATTTAAATGGGTTAGGTTAGGTTAGGTTAGTTAGTTAGTTTTACCGATCTTTGGGGTATTTCTGTAAAAATAATTAGTAGCATAATTGATGTAATTGCTCCCCATCTAGCTATAATTTTCAACAATTGTATTAAAAGTGGCGAGTTTCCCGATCTAATGAAACATAGTAAAGTCATTCCATTATTTAAAGCAGGTAGTATGTCCGACCCCAGTAACTTTAGACCAATTTCCGTACTACCTACTTGTAGTAAAATATTTGAAAAAATTATATTAAATCAACTGGTAAGTCATTTTAACGTAAACAAATTATTACATAATAATCAGTTCGGTTTTACCAAGGGTCGCTCGACAGCCGATGCCGGTGTTGAGTTATATAGATATATAATTAAGGCTTGGGAGGAGTCGCATGACGCTTTAGGTGTTTTCTGCGACTTATCCAAAGCATTTGATTGTGTCCAACACGAGACCTTAATCGGGAAACTCCGCCATTATGGCATCAAGAATACCGCACTGAATCTTCTGACTTCCTATTTACACGGAAGAACTCAGAAGGTTGAAGTGAATGGTAAGAGGTCCTCTGGGTCGGCAGTAGATATGGGGGTACCACAGGGCTCAATTCTTGGCCCTTTCCTCTTTCTTGTTTATATAAATGATCTACCTTTCATGGTAGAGAGAAAACATCAGATAGTTTTGTTTGCTGATGACACGTCCTTGATTTTTAAAATCAAACGACAAATAACAAATTTTGACGATGTGAACAATGCTCTGTCTTCGATTGTCCATTGGTTTAGTATGAATAACCTTCTACTTAATGCAAAAAAGACAAAATGCATTAAATTTTGTGCAAAAAATTCAAGGATTATGGATACTAGACCAATTATAAACGGTGAGGAATTGAATCTGGATGATACAACTGTATTTCTCGGAATCACCATGGATTCAAAACTTCAGTGGTCCCCTCATATTAACGGATTGGCGAAGAGACTTAGTTCTGCAGCCTACGCGGTTAAAAAAATTCGCTCTCTAACTGATGTCGATACAGCTAGACTTGTTTATTTTAGTTACTTTCATAGCTTAATGACTTATGGCTTATTATTATGGGGTCATGCTGCTGATGTCGAAACTATTTTCATCCTGCAGAAGCAGATGCCTTCAAATTTAATGACGTGGAATAAGTGATACATGTATCTTACGTTCCATCATAAACATATTTTATATTTTTTTTTTATTTTTTTATTTAGTATATGAATATTTGGTCGACGAGTTTCCGAGGCTTGAATAAACAATTATTATTTAGATCGGAGCTGTCCAAAAAAACAAATATTATTTAGATGGGTTAGGTTAGGTTAGGTTAGGTTTGGTTAGGTTAGTATATGAATATTTGGTCGACGAGTTTCCGAGGCTTGAATAAACAATTATTATTTAGATCGGAGCTGTCCAAAAAAACAAATATTATTTAGATGGGTTAGGTAAGGTTAGGTTAGGTTTGGTTAGTATTTGAATAATTGGTCGACGAGTTTCCGAGGCTTGAATAAACAATTATTATTTAGATCGGAGCTGTCCAAAAAAACAAATATTATTTAGATGGGTTAGGTTAGGTTAGGTTAGGTTTGGTTAGTATATGAATATTTGGTCGACGAGTTTCCGAGGCTTGAATAAACAATTATTATTTAGATCGGAGCTGTCCAAAAAAACAAATATTATTTAGATGGGTTAGGTAAGGTTAGGTTAGGTTTGGTTAGTATTTGAATAATTGGTCGACGAGTTTCCGAGGCTTGAATAAACAATTATTATTTAGATCGGAGCTGTCCAAAAAAACAAATATTATTTAGATGGGTTAGGTTAGGTTTGGTTAGGTTAGTATATGAATATTTGGTCGACGAGTTTCCGTGGCTTGAATAAACAATTATTATTTAGATCGGAGCTGTCCAAAAAAACAATTATTATTTAGATCGGAGCTGTCCAAAAAAACAAATATTATTTAGATGGGTTAAGTTAGGTTAGGTTAGGTTAGGTTTGGTTAGGTTAGTATATGAATATTTGGTCGACGAGTTTCCGAGGCTTGAATAAACAATTATTATTTAGATCGGAGCTGTCCAAAAAAACAAATATTATTTAAATGGGTTAGGTTAGGTTAGTATATGAATATTTGGTCGACGAGTTTCCGAGGCTTGAATAAACAATTATTATTTAGATCGGAGCTGTCCAAAAAAACAAATATTATTTAGATGGGTTAGGTTAGGTTAGGTTAGTATATGAATATTTGGTCGCCGAGAAGCCGAAGCTTGATTAAACAATTATTATTTAGATCGGAGCTGTCCAAAAAAACAAATATTATTTAGATGGGTTAGGTTAGGTTAGGTTAGTATTTGAATAATTGGTCGACGAGTTTCCGAGGCTTGAATAAACAATTATTATTTAGATCGGAGCTGTCCAAAAAAACAAATATTATTTAGATAGGTTAGGTTAGGTTAGGTTAGTATATGAATATTTGGTCGCCGAGAAGCCGAAGCTTGATTAAACAATTATTATTTAGATCGGAGCTGTCCAAAAAAACAAATATTATTTAGATGGGTTAGGTTAGGTTAGTATATGAATATTTGGTCGCCGAAGGCGACCAGGACGCCGAGAAGCCGAGGCTTGATTAAACAATTATTATTTAGATCGGAGCTGTCCAAAAAAACAAATATTATTTAGATGGGTTAGGTTAGGTTAGGTTAGGTTTGGTTAGGTTAGTATATGAATATTTGGTCGACGAGTTTCCGAGGCTTGAATAAACAATTATTATTTAGATCGGAGCTGTCCAAAAAAACAAATATTATTTAGATGGGTTAGGTTAGGTTAGGTTAGGTTAGGTTAGTATATGAATAATTGGTCGCCGAAGGCGACCAGGACGCCTAGAAGCCGAGGCTTGAATAAACAATTATTATTTATATCGGAGCTGTCCAAAAAAACAAATATTATTTAGATGGGTTAGGTAAGGTTAGGTTAGGTTAGGTTAGGTTAGGTTAGGTTAGGTTAGGTTAGGTAAGGTTAGTATATGAATATTTGGTCGACGAGTTTCCGAGGCTTGAATAAACAATTATTATTTAGATCGGAGCTGTCCAAAAAAACAAATATTATTTAGATGGGTTAGGTTAGGTTAGGTTAGGTTTGGTTAGGTTAGTATATGAATATTTGGTCGACGAGTTTCCGAGGCTTGAATAAACAATTATTATTTAGATCGGAGCTGTCCAAAAATACAAATATTATTTAGATGGGTTAGGTTAGGTTAGGTTAGGTTAGGTTAGGTTAGTATATGAATAATTGGTCGCCGAAGGCGACCAGGACGCCTAGAAGCCGGGGCTTGAATAAACAATTATTATTTAGATCGGAGCTGTCCAAAAAAACAAATATTATTTAGATGGGTTAGGTTAGGTTAGGTTAGTATATGAATACTTGGTCGCCGAAGGCGACCAGGACGCCGAGAAGCCGAGGCTTGATTAAACAATTATTATTTAGATCGGAGCTGTCCAAAAAAACAAATATTATTTAGATGGGTTAGGTTAGGTTTGGTTAGGTTTGGTTAGGTTTGGTTAGGTTAGTATATGAATATTTGGTCGACGAGTTTCCGAGGCTTGAATAAACAATTATTATTTAGATCGGAGCTGTCCAAAAAAACAAATATTATTTAGATGGGTTAGGTTAGGTTAGGTTAGGTTAGGTTAGTATATGAATAATTGGTCGCCGAAGGCGACCAGGACGCCTAGAAGCCGAGGCTTGAATAAACAATTATTATTTAGATCGGAGCTGTCCAAAAAATAAATATTATTTAGATGGGTTAGGTTAGGTTAGGTTAGTATATGAATATTTGGTCGACGAGTTTCCAAGGCTTGAATAAACAATTATTATTTAGATCGGAGCTGTCCAAAAAAACAAATATTATTTAGATGGGTTAGGTTTGGTTAGTATATGAATATTTGGTCGCCGAAGGCGACCAGGGCGCCGAGAAGCCGAGGCTTGATTAAACAATTATTATTTAGATCGGAGCTATCCAAAAAAACAAATATTATTTAGATGTGTTATGTTTGGTTAGGTTAGGTTTGGTTAGGTTAGTATATGAATATTTGGTCGACGAGTTTCCGAGGCTTGAATAAACAATTATTATTTAGATCGGAGCTGTCCAAAAAAACAAATATTATTTAGATGGGTTAGGTTAGGTTAGGTTAGGTTAGTATTTGAATAATTGGTCGACGAGTTTCCGAGGCTTGAATAAACAATTATTATTTAGATCGGAGCTGTCCAAAAAAACAAATATTATTTAGATGGGTTAGGTTAGGTTAGGTTAGTATATGAATATTTGGTCGCCGAGAAGCCGAGGCTTGATTAAACAATTATTATTTAGATCGGAGCTGTCCAAAAAAACAAATATTATTTAGATGGGTTAGGTTAGGTTAGGTTAGGTTAGTATATGAATATTTGGTCGACGAGTTTCCGAGGCTTGAATAAACAATTATTATTTAGATCGGAGCTGTCCAAAAAAACAAATATTATTTAGATGGGTTAGGTTAGGTTAGGTTAGGTTAGGTTAGTATATGAATATTTGGTCGACGAGTTTCCGAGGCTTGAATAAACAATTATTATTTAGATCGGAGCTGTCCAAAAAAACAAATATTATTTAGATGGGTTAGGTTAGGTTAGGTTAGGTTAGGTTAGGTTAGGTTAGGTTAGGTTAGGTTAGGTTAGTATATGAATATTTGGTCGCCGAGAAGCCGACGCTTGATTAAACAATTATTATTTAGATCGGAGCTGTCCAAAAAAACAAATATTATTTAAATGGGTTAGGTTAGGTTAGGTTAGGTAAGGTTTGGTTAGGTTAGTATAATTTAAATATTATTTAGATGGGTTAGGTTAGGTTAGGTTAGGTTAGGTTAGGTTAGGTTAGTATATGAATATTTGGTCGACGAGTTTCCGAGGCTTGAATAAACAATTATTATTTAGATCGGAGCTGTCCAAAAAAACAAATATTATTTAGATGGGTTAGGTTAGGTTAGGTTAGTATATGAATATTTGGTCGCCGAGAAGCCGAGGCTTGATTAAACAATTATTATTTAGATCGGAGATGTCCAAAAAAACAAATATTATTTAGATGGGTTAGGTTAGGTTAGGTTAGGTTTGGTTAGGTTAGTATATTAATATTTGGTCGACGAGATTCCGAGGCTTGAATAAACAATTATTATTTAGATCGGAGCTGTCCAAAAAACAAATATTATTTAGATGGGTTAGGTTAGGTTAGGTTAGGTTAGGTTAGTATATGAATAATTGGTCGACGAGTTTCCGAGGCTTGAATAAACAATTATTATTTAGATCGGAGCTGTCCAAAAAAACAAATATTATTTAGATGGGTTAGGTTAGGTTAGGTTAGGTTAGGTTAGGTTAGGTTAGGTTAGGTTAGTATATGAATATTTGGTCGCCGTTATTTAGATGGGTTAGGTTAGGTTAGGTTAGGTTAGTATATGAATATTTGGTCGACGAGTTTCCGAGGCTTGAATAAACAATTATTATTTAGATCGGAGCTGTCCAAAAAAACAAATATTATTTAGATGGGTTAGGTTAGGTTAGGTTAGGTTTGGTTAGGTTTGGTTAGTATATGAATATTTGGTCGACGAGTTTCCGAGGCTTGAATAAACAATTATTATTTAGATCGGAGCTGTCCAAAAAAACAAATATTATTTAGATGGGTTAGGTTAGGTTAGGTTAGGTTAGGTTAGGTAAGGTTATAATATGAATATTTGGTCGACGAGTTTCCGAGGCTTGAATAAACAATTATTATTTAGATCGGAGCTGTCCAAAAAAACAAATATTATTTAGATGGGTGAGGTTAGGTTAGGTTAGTTTATGAATATTTGGTCGCCGAGAAGCCGAGGCTTGATTAAACAATTATTATTTAGATCGGAGCTGTCCAAAAAAACAAATATTATTTAGATGGGTTAGGTTAGGTTAGGTTAGGTTAGGTTAGTATATGAATATTTGGTCGCCGAAGGCGTCCAGGACGCCGAGAAGCCGAGGCTTGATTATACAATTATTATTTAGATCGGAGCTGTCCAAAAAAACAAATATTATTTAGATGGGTTAGGTTAGGTTAGGTTAGGTTTGGTTAGGTTAGTATATTAATATTTGGTCGACGAGTTTCCGAGGCTTGAATAAACAATTATTATTTAGATCGGAGCTGTCCAAAAAAACAAATATTATTTAGATGGGTTAGGTTAGGTTAGGTTAGGTTAGGTTAGTATATGAATAATTGGTCGCCGAAGGCGACCAGGACGCCTAGAAGCCGGGGCTTGAATAAACAATTATTATTTAGATCGGAGCTGTCCAAAAAAACAAATATTATTTAGATGGGTTAGGTTAGGTTAGGTTAGGTTAGGTAAGGTTAGTATATGAATATTTGGTCGACGAGTTTCCGAGGCTTGAATAAACAATTATTATTTAGATCGGAGCTGTCCAAAAAACAAATATTATTTAGATGGGTTAGGTTAGGTTAGGTTAGGTTAGGTTAGTATATGAATATTTGGTCGCCGAAGGCGACCAGGACGCCGAGAAGCCGAGGCTTGATTAAACAATTATTATTTAGATCGGAGCTGTCCAAAAAAACAAATATTATTTAGATGGGTTAGGTTAGGTTAGGTTAGGTTTGGTTAGGTTAGTATATGAATATTTGGTCGACGAGTTTCCGAGGCTTGAATAAACAATTATTATTTAGATCGGAGCTGTCCAAAAAACAAATATTATTTAGATGGGTTAGGTTAGGTTAGGTTAGGTTAGGTTAGGTTAGGTTAGTATATGAATAATTGGTCGCCGAAGGCGACCAGGACGCCTAGAAGCCGGGGCTTGAATAAACAATTATTATTTAGATCGGAGCTGTCCAAAAAAACAAATATTATTTAGATGGGTTAGGTTAGGTTAGGTTAGTATATGAATAATTGGTCGCCGAAGGCGACCAGGACGCCTAGAAGCCGGGGCTTGAATAAACAATTATTATTTAGATCGGAGCTGTCCAAAAAAACAAATATTATTTAGATGGGTTAGGTTAGGTTAGGTTAGGTTAGGTTAGTATATGAATATATGGTCGACGAGTTTCCGAGGCTTGAATAAACAATTATTATTTAGATCGGAGCTGTCCAAAAAAACAAATATTATTTAGATGGGTTAGGTTAGGTTAGGTTAGGTTAGGTTAGTATATGAATAATTGGTCGCCGAAGGCGACCAGGACGCCTAGAAGCCGGGGCTTGAATAAACAATTATTATTTAGATCGGAGCTGTCCAAAAAAACAAATATTATTTAGATGGGTTAGGTTAGGTTAGGTTAGGTTAGGTTAGGTTAGGTTAGGTAAGGTTAGTATATGAATATTTGGTCGACGAGTTTCCGAGGCTTGAATAAACAATTATTATTTAGATCGGAGCTGTCCAAAAAACAAATATTATTTAGATGGGTTAGGTTAGGTTAGGTTAGGTTAGGTTAGTATATGAATATTTGGTCGCCGAAGGCGACCAGGACGCCGAGAAGCCGAGGCTTGATTAAACAATTATTATTTAGATCGGAGCTGTCCAAAAAAACAAATATTATTTAGATGGGTTAGGTTAGGTTAGGTTAGGTTTGGTTAGGTTAGTATATGAATATTTGGTCGACGAGTTTCCGAGGCTTGAATAAACAATTATTATTTAGATCGGAGCTGTCCTAAAAAACAAATATTATTTAGATGGGTTAGGTTAGGTTAGGTTAGGTTAGGTTAGGTTAGTATATGAATAATTGGTCGCCGAAGGCGACCAGGACGCCTAGAAGCCGGGGCTTGAATAAACAATTATTATTTAGATCGGAGCTGTCCAAAAAAACAAATATTATTTAGATGGGTTAGGTTAGGTTAGGTTAGTATATGAATAATTGGTCGCCGAAGGCGACCAGGACGCCGAGAAGCCGAGGCTTGATTAAACAATTATTATTTAGATCGGAGCTGTCCAAAAAAACAAATATTATTTAGATGGGTTAGGTTAGGTTTGGTTAGGTTTGGTTAGGTTAGTATATGAATATTTGGTCGACGAGTTTCCGAGGCTTGAATAAACAATTATTATTTAGATCGGAGCTGTCCTAAAAAACAAATATTATTTAGATGGGTTAGGTTAGGTTAGGTTAGGTTAGTATATGAATAATTGGTCGCCGAAGGCGACCAGGACGCCTAGAAGCCGGGGCTTGAATAAACAATTATTATTTAGATCAGAGCTGTCCAAAAAAACAAATATTATTTTGATGGGTTAGGTTAGGTTAGGTTAGGTTAGGTAAGGTTAGTATATGAATATTTGGTCGACGAGTTTCCGAGGCTTGAATAAACAATTATTATTTAGATCGGAGCTGTCCAAAAAACAAATATTATTTAGATGGGTTAGGTTAGGTTAGGTTAGGTTAGGTTAGGTTAGTATATGAATATTTGGTCGATGAGTTTCCGAGGCTTGAATAAACAATTATTATTTAGATCGGAGCTGTCCTAAAAAACAAATATTATTTAGATGGGTTAGGTTAGGTTAGGTTAGGTTAGGTTAGTATATGAATAATTGGTCGCCGAAGGCGACCTGGACGCCTAGAAGCCGGGGCTTGAATAAACAATTATTATTTAGATCGGAGCTGTCCAAAAAAACAAATATTATTTAGATCGGTTAGGTTAGGTTAGGTTAGTATATGAATAATTGGTCGCCGAAGGCGACCAGGACGCCTAGAAGCCGGGGCTTGAATAAACAATTATTATTTAGATCGGATCTGTCCAAAAAAACAAATATTATTTAGATGGGTTAGGTTAGGTTAGGTTAGGTTAGGTTAGGTTAGTATATGAATATTTGGTCGCCGAAGGCGACCAGGACGCCGAGAAGCCGAGGCTTGATTAAACAATTATTATTTAGATCGGAGCTGTCCAAAAAAACAAATATTATTTAGATGGGTTAGGTTAGGTTAGGTTAGGTTTGGTTAGGTTAGTATATGAATATTTGGTCGACGAGTTTCCGAGGCTTGAATAAACAATTATTATTTAGATCGGAGCTGTCCTAAAAAACAAATATTATTTAGATGGGTTAGGTTAGGTTAGGTTAGGTTAGGTTAGTATATGAATAATTGGTCGCCGAAGGCGACCAGGACGCCTAGAAGCCGGGGCTTGAATAAACAATTATTATTTAGATCGGAGCTGTCCAAAAAAACAAATATTATTTAGATGGGTTAGGTTAGGTTAGGTTAGTATATGAATAATTGGTCGCCTTCGGCGACCAGGACGCCGAGAAGCCGAGGCTTGATTAAACAATTATTATTTAGATCGGAGCTGTCCAAAAAAACAAATATTATTTAGATGGGTTAGGTTAGGTTTGGTTAGGTTTGGTTAGGTTAGTATATGAATATCTGGTCGACGAGTTTCCGAGGCTTGAATAAACAATTATTATTTAGATCGGAGCTGTCCTAAAAAACAAATATTATTTAGATGGGTTAGGTTAGGTTAGGTTAGGTTAGTATATGAATAATTGGTCGCCGAAGGCGACCAGGACGCCTAGAAGCCGGGGCTTGAATAAACAATTATTATTTAGATCAGAGCTGTCCAAAAAAACAAATATTATTTAGATGGGTTAGGTTAGGTTAGGTTAGGTTAGGTAAGGTTAGTATATGAATATTTGGTCGACGAGTTTCCGAGGCTTGAATAAACAATTATTATTTAGATCGGAGCTGTCCAAAAAACAAATATTATTTAGATGGGTTAGGTTAGGTTAGGTTAGGTTAGGTTAGTATATGAATATTTGGTCGACGAGTTTCCGAGGCTTGAATAAACAATTATTATTAAGATCGGAGCTGTCCAAAAAAACAAATATTATTTAGATGGGTTAGGTTAGGTTAGGTTAGGTTAGGTTAGGTTAGTATATGAATATTTGGTCGCCGTTATTTAGATGGGTTAGGTTAGGTTAGGTTAGGTTAGGTTAGTATATGAATATTTGGTCGACGAGTTTCCGAGGCTTGAATAAACAATTATTATTTAGATCGGAGCTGTCCAAAAAAACAAATTTTATTTAGATGGGTTAGGTTAGGTTAGGTTAGGTTTGGTTAGTATATGAATATTTGGTCGACGAGTTTCCGAGGCTTGAATAAACAATTATTATTTAGATCGGAGCTGTTCAAAAAAACAAATATTATTTAGATGGGTTAGGTTAGGTTAGGTTAGGTTAGTATATGAATTTTTGGTCGACGAGTTTCCGAGGCTTGAATAAACAATTATTATTTAGATCGGAGCTGTCCAAAAAAACAAATATTATTTAGATCGGTTAGGTTAGGTTAGGTTAGTATATGAATAATTGGTCGCCGAAGGCGACCAGGACGCCTAGAAGCCGGGGCTTGAATAAACAATTATTATTTAGATCGGAGCTGTCCAAAAAAACAAATATTATTTAGATGGGTTAGGTTAGGTTAGGTTAGGTTAGGTAAGGTTAGTATAAACAATTATTATTTAGATCGGAGCTGTCCAAAAAAACAAATATTATTTAGATGGGTTAGGTTAGGTTAGGTTAGGTTAGGTTAGTATATGAATAATTGGTCGACGAGTTTCCGAGGCTTGAATAAACAATTATTATTTAGATCGGAGCTGTCCAAAAAAACAAATATTATTTAGATGGGTTAGGTTAGGTTAGGTTAGGTTAGGTTAGGTTAGTATATGAATATTTGGTCGCCGTTATTTAGATGGGTTAGGTTAGGTTAGGTTAGGTTAGGTTAGTATATGAATATTTGGTCGACGAGTTTCCGAGGCTTGAATAAACAATTATTATTTAGATCGGAGCTGTCCAAAAAAACAAATATTATTTAGATGGGTTAGGTTAGGTTAGGTTAGGTTTGGTTAGTATATGAATATTTGGTCGACGAGTTTCCGAGGCTTGAATAAACAATTATTATTTAGATCGGAGCTGTTCAAAAAAACAAATATTATAGAGATGGGTTAGGTTAGGTTAGGTTAGGTTAGGTTAGGTTAGGTTAGGTTAGTATTTGAATAATTGGTCGCCGAAGGCGACCAGGACGCCTAGAAGCCGAGGCTTGAATAAACAATTATTATTTAGATCGGAGCTATCCAAAAAAACTAATATTATTTAGATGGGTTAGGTTAGGTTAGGTAAGGTTAGTATATGAATATTTGGTCGACGAGTTTCCGAGGCTTGAATAAACAATTATTATTTAGATCGGAGCTGTCCAAAAAAACAAATATTATTTAGATGGGTTAGGTTAGGTTAGGTTAGGTTAGGTTAGTATATGAATATTTGGTCGCCGAAGGCGACCAGGACGCCGAGAAGCCGAGGCTTGATTAAACAATTATTATTTAGATCGGAGCTGTCCAAAAAAACAAATATTATTTAGATGGGTTAGGTTAGGTTAGGTTAAGTTTGGTTAGGTTAGTATATTAATATTTGGTCGACGAGTTTCCGAGGCTTGAATAAACAATTATTATTTAGATCGGAGCTGTCCAAAAAAACAAATATTATTTAGATGGGTTAGGTTAGGTTAGGTTAGGCTAGGTTAGTATATGAATAATTGGTCGCCGAAGGTGACCAGGACGCCTAGAAGCCGGGGCTTGAATAAACAATTATTATTTAGATCGGAGCTGTCCAAAAAAACAAATATTATTTAGATGGGTTAGGTTAGGTTAGGTTAGGTTAGGTTAGGTTAGGTAAGGTTAGTATAAGGGCCTCATAGCCAAGCGGCTTTGTATGTGACCGTGGTGGGTGTGAGGTTCCGGGTTCGATTCCCGGTCCGAGTGTAAATTTATATTTATTCTCGGCCTTTGGTAGGGCTGTACGGTGCCGGGCGAGTGTTTAAACCGTACATAGTGGGCACAGTTGAGATTCTATAGTGTGCAGTGGGCACCCAACTATATCGATACTCCTGTGTAGGCTTAGAACGTAGCAATACGCTCTAGGCCGATGGTGGCAATTACAAGTGGTTAAGTAATTGGACATTCCTTTTTTAAGGGCCTCATAGCCAAGCGGCTTTGTATGTGACCGTGGTGGGTGTGAGGTTCCGGGTTCGATTCCCGGTCCGAGTGTAAATTTATATTTATTCTCGGCCTTTGGTAGGGCTGTACGGTGCCGGGCGAGTGCTTAAACCGTACATAGTGGGCACAGTTGAGATTCTATAGTGTGCAGTGGGCACCCAACTATATCGATACTCCTGTGTAGGCTTAGAACGTAGCAATACGCTCTAGGCCGAGGGTGGCAATTACAAGTGGTTAGTAATTGGACATTCCTTTTTAGTACGCGTCGAGCTGTCGTAGCGGCAACTGCGTTTTCGTTCGCTCCGCGGCTATAAAAATCCTATGTGGGATTTTTGTGTCTGATAATTTTGTGAATGGTTTCATAAGATTCAGGAATTAATACTGATCATTTTGATGTGTGTGTGAACCTTGTAAGTTATAAACATTAATAACTACAAGGCATAAGTGAGTGGGAAATTGACCCGGTGTGTTTGTGTTGTTTTTGTCGTGACGACGTATAAGTTTTTAGAACTTATTCTATGTGTTGGATTGCAGTGACTATGTGAGTACTTTTATTTTTAAAATCGGCTCACAGAGTTGGCTAAAAAATTACTTTTAGTTTTGAGGTGGTTTTTAAACCATATTATTTCGGAGGGTGGTCTGATGACCTAGAAGAGATAACCATCGCCTTCGTCTCAATAAGGCGGTTTGATTGGTATCAACATAGTCTGGTTTGGAGCAGGGAGGGCTGAGATATTGATGTTAGCATCATTCATCATTTATGTTACAATATACGACGCCATCTTGTCGTAAATTTGGTGTCAAGTGAGGCGCTGTGACGCGTCGGTGTTGGCGGACGTCTCTCACACCGCAGTGAGTGAACGTGGAAGATTTACACCGAAGTGGATTAAGACATTATATTTAATTTTAAGTCTAATTTTAATTTTAATTTTAATTTTAATTTTAATTTTAATTTTAATTTTAATTTTAATTTTAATTTTAATTTTAATTTTAATTTTAATTTTAATTTTAATTTTAATTTTAATTTTAATTTTGATTTTGATTTTAAGTTAGAGTTAATCTTAATTTAATTTAGTTTTGTGTGGTGTATTATATTATTTATATTATTTCATTGTATTCATCCATTTCATACATGCATCTTCATTGATGAGGAGGATTATGGGGAGGTTTCCGTCGTCGTCCGATAGTGACGACGATGTGCCTATTGGCACTTGTTTTAGAAAGCGGGGTCATGCTAAGAGCCCAGGGCGGGATGGGAAGGGAAGTTCTTCTCCATCTTCTCCGCCTGCCAAGGGTAAGCCACCAAAAAAGGCGGCTTCTCATGTGGTGGGTTTGGAGGTGGCGCAGAGTGAGTTGCGGGATCTTGAGGCCTGGCCTCTCCCTGGAGAGGAAAAGCGTGGTGCTGGGGGCCATTTACAGGATGGGGCCTCAGCAAGCTCAGTGAAGGCTCCGGACGGGCCCCTCTCATCATGGGAGGATTACGAGGACGCAGTGGTTCTCTTGGGGGTTCCTGAGATCAAGGAGAAGTCGGCTGCCCGGGTTCACCAAATCATAGAGATTGCGGTGAAGTCGGGCAACCTTAAAGGTAAGTTTGTGCGCGACCTAAAGGTTGCGGCGAAAGATATGGGCGAGATGGTGGAGGATCTCGCCGACAGATGCCTCAGGGGGGATGAGGATAGGCGTCTCCAAAGAGACAATGTTCGCCTGAGGGCCCAGGTAAAAGACCTGGGTCTGGAGCTTGCGGCCCTTAGGAGGGATTTTAATGAACGCACTGCGCACTTTGCGCAGGCAAAGGGACACTCCGTGTCGGTGGAGGGTCCCTCCACTCCAGATGCCCTCCGTCAAATGATGGAGGGGCTTTTGGACGGGGTGAGGGAGAATCTTATGGGGGATGTGATGCGGGCTGTTGGGGGCATGTTGGATGCCAAGCTTGCGGGGATTGGGGACAGGCTCCTCCCTGAGCCTGTGCTGCGTCCTCCGCTGGCGGCATCGGCCCGTAGTCAGAACCCCGAGCGTTTTGTAGAGAGGGGGGGCCCGGGGGCACCGAATTTAACGGGGCCCCAGGGCTCAAGGACCCGTGAGGGTTCATTGGGGGGTCGGGGCACGGTGGCTCCGAATGTGGTGGGGACCCAGGGCCCCGAAGTTTTTGAGGGGAGCAGAGTCCCGGAGGCCCCAGGTCTTTTGGGGCCCCAGGGCTCTGGGGGTCCTGGTGACGGAAGCTGGGCGACCGTCACCAAAAAAAAGAAGAAGGGAAAAGGAAAGGGGAAGAAGAGTGGTTCTCCCGCTGCGCCGGTCCTTCCCCCTGTGAGTGGGGGAAGTGGCCGTGTGGGCCAGGCACAGGACCATGGAGTGGGTCACGGCGCAGGGCCCTCGGCTGGGCGGTCTGTCAGGGTGCAGCCTTCGCTCACTCCGCCGAAAACTTCCGCAGTGGTCATCACATTGCGGAGGGAGGCGGTGGAGCGGGGGGTGACGTATGCCGACGTGTTAACCAAGGCCAGAAATGGTATTAGCCTGGCTGAGATTGGTATCGCAAGTATCAGCATCCGGCTAACAGCAACGGGAGCTCGGATGCTGGAGGTGCCGGGGGTTGACAGGGAGGAGAAGGCTGATGCCCTGGCGGCTAGGCTTCGTGTGGTGCTGTCGGAGGAAGCCTTGGTGGGGAGGCCCGTCAAATGTGCGGACCTCCTTATTCGGGACCTCGACGACAGCATCACTGAGAGGGATGTGACGGAGGCGGTGGCTGCCATGGGTGGGTGCCTGGCTGAAGCGATCAAGCCAGGTAAGATTTGGAGGCGTGGGATACGGGGCTTGGGGGAGATGTTCCTCCTGTGTCCGGTCGCCGCCGCCGAGAAAGTGTGCCAAGGAAAGCTCCTCATTGGGTGGAGCTCCTGTCGGGTTGAAATCCGAGAGGATCGCCCTTTGAGGTGCTTTAAGTGCCAGGAGTTTGGTCACGTGCGGGTCACCTGTACCTCGGCGGTGGACATGGCGGAGGCGTGCTTTAGATGTGGGGTTGTAGGTCACAAGGCCCATGAGTGCAGCTTGAAAGAGCTGCATTGTGTGGTCTGCTCAGCGGCTGGGAAGCCGGCAGACCACAAAATGGGGGATAGGGCCTGCAACCCTCCAAGGCGGAGGGGGGCCCCGTATGCCCCTGTAGCGTCCAGCACGGTGGTGGGGAATGCTCCCATGGAGGTTGGTGTAGAGCTGTCAAACAAATAAAATGTCTGACAGCCTTACTAGCCTCCTTCAGGGGAATTTAAGGCGCTCCGCTGCGGCTCAGGACTTGTTCCTGCAGTCGATGGCGGAGTGGGGGGTGATGGCGGCCGTTGTTACTGAGCCCTACTATGTGTCGCGACAGAGCTCATGGGTGGGGGACCTTCGAGGTGATGCGGCTGTGATTGCTCGGCCGCATGGACCTCCTCTCTCTCTAAGAGAGAGAGGTTCTGGGTTTGTTCTGGCTGATTGGGGGGAATGGACGTTCGTCGGAGCGTATTTTTCCCCCAATGAGCGTCTGAGCCATTTCGAGGGTTTCCTTGATGCCATGGGCCTGGCCATACGGGGGGCTCTTCCGCGGCCCCTTATCCTCATGGGAGACCTTAATGCGAGGTCTCCCACCTGGGGTGACAGGGTGTCGTGTCGGAGGGGCCCGGTTCTGGAGGAGTGGGCGGCGGAGTTGGGCCTCGTATTCTTAAACGAGGGAACGGAGCCCACCTGTGTCCGCCCACAGGGCAGTTCAAGGGTGGATGTGACCCTTGCTTCTGCGGCGGCGGCCCGGGTAACGACGGCATGGACTGTGCTGGACGGAGTGGAGACCCTATCGGATCATCGTTATATCCAGATGTGGGTCTCCACTTCGATGAGGTGGGATGTGCGGGGGCAGACTCGGATGAGATTTCCTCGCTGGTCCATAGGCCGACTGGACCGTCAGATTGCGCAGGAGGTGGCAATTGTCGAGGGGTGGTGTGCGCCCACTGGTGTTCTGGATGTAGATGAAGGAGCTGGCAGACTGAGCCTAAGTCTCCGAAGGGTGTCGGATGCGGCAATGCCCAAATGGAGGCCGCCGAAGGGGAGGAGAGCGGTCTACTGGTGGACATCGGAGATTGGCAATCTCCGAGGCGCATGTGGTGAGGCCAGAAGGGCCTACTACAGGAGCCGCCGGAGGAGGGGAGATAGCCCCAATGTCACGGAGGGCCTTCGGTTGATCTATAATGATCGCAAGAAGGCTCTCCAGGGGGCTATCTGTGAGGCAAAGGAAAGGACTCATCAGGAGATGCTTCGGGGGTTGAATGATGATCCATGGGGGCGCCCCTACCGATCGGCTCGTAAGAGGCTGAAAGGTACGGGGATGCCTCTCGTGGAGAGTCTGGAACCGACCTTCCTGAAGCGGGTGGTGGCGGATCTGTTTCCTTTGCCTTCTGACACTATCCCTCTGAATATGGCGGCGTCTGTGGGGGATGTGGCGGGCGGAGAGGAAGGGATAGCTCCGGAAGTCTCTGATATAGAGATGGAGGCTATCCTTACCCGTCTCAAAGCCCGCAAGAAAGCACCTGGCCCGGATGGTGTGCATGCGCGTGTCCTGGCAGTAGTCCTCCCTCATATGGAGGTCTCCGTCCGGGAGTTGTACACCGCGTGTTTGCGCGGTGGACGGTTCCCGGTGGCTTGGAAGACGGGACGACTGTGTCTCGTGCGGAAGGAGGACCGCCCGGCGGACAGTTCGGCGGCTTACCGCCCTATTGTCCTTTTGGACGAGGCGGGCAAGGCGCTGGAGTGGGTCGTGGCGTCTCGGTTGTGCCGGCACCTCTCTGTTGAGGGGCCGGATCTGAGCGAGGCACAGTACGGCTTTCGGGCGGGTCGGTCGACGCTAGATGCTCTTCGGGACCTGAGGTCTCACACCGGTGGGGTGGTTAGCGGGGGTGGAAGGGCATTGGCAGTATCATTAGATATTGCCAATGCCTTCAATAGTCTCCCTTTTGGCGTGGTTGGAGAGGCCCTTGAATTTTTTGAGGTCCCTCTGTATCTGCGCCGGATAGTGGGGGACTATTTTGCGGAGAGACGGATCGTGTACTCCAATAGAGAGGGCACGGTCTGTTACCACCCTGTGCGGTGTGGGGTACCTCAAGGCTCGGTCCTAGGGCCACTCCTGTGGGACATGGCCTACGATTGGGTATTGCGGGGCGCGCTTCTGCCAGGATTGCGCGTCTTCTGCTATGCAGACGATACCCTCGTAGTGGCCAGTGGGGCAAGCTATGGGGAGGTGGCTCGACTTGCAACGGTTGGCACCTCCCTTACTGTTAGACGGATAGGGGCCCTGGGACTTAGGGTGTCTCTCGATAAGACGGACGCCCTATTGTTCCATGGCCCTAGGAATGGTCCACCTCCTGGGGCGGTCCTGATGGTGGAAGGAGTAAGGGTTCCGGTGTCGTCCAAGATGAAATACCTTGGTCTCGTCTTGGACGGTCGCTGGAACTTTGAGGCCCACTTTAAGGCTCTCGGGGGGAAGTTAGTGGGGGCAGCGGGGGCGCTAGCAAGGCTTCTGCCTAATATTGGGGGCCCTCAGCAGAGTGTACGGAGGCTGTACTGCGGTGTCATACGCAGTATGGCCTTGTATGGGGCCCCAATATGGGATGATAGGCTGGGGGCGAAGAACCGCGCCCTGCTCAGGAGGCCGCAGCGAGTGATGGCGGTTCGGGCAGCTCGCTGCTATCGGACTGTCTCATTCGAGGCGGCGTGCCTGTTGGCGGGGACTCCGCCCTGGGAGTTCGAGGCGGTGGCCCTAAGTGGCCTGTATCGTCTCAAGTGTGAGACGAGAGCAGATGGCCGATGGGCCGAATTGGTCGGACCAGCGAGGAGGCAAGCCAGGGAGGACACCTTTAATAGGTGGGCCCATGATCTGGCTATGCCAAGGGCGGGTTTAAGAACAGTGGAGGCGATTCGCCCATTTTTACGGGAATGGGTGAATCGTCCGGGTGGGGCTGTGTCCTTTCGGATGGCGCAGATGCTGTCCGGGCATGGGTGCTTCGGACGGTTTCTGCACAAGGTAGCGGGACGGGAAATCCATCCCATCTGCCACCATTGTGGCGCCCCGGAGGACACGGCGGAGCACACCCTGGCTGAATGTGCCACTTGGTCGAGGCAACGCCACGACCTAGTGTCGGTCATCGGGATGGACCTCTCGCTACCGAGCGTTGTTGCAGCAATGCTTGGTAGCCAAGAGGCATGGCGAGCGGTAGCTTTCTTCTGTGAGCGCGTTTTGCTGCAGAAGGAGGCTGCTGAGCGTCAGCGAGAGGTGTGTGGCGATGGCCGGAGGGGTTGTGCTCGGCGAAGGCGTGGCGTGGGCGCGGGGGCTGGACGCGAAGAGCGTACGCCCAACAGCGTTCAGCTGCGCCGTCATTGAGCCCTTATGCGGACATATTCGCCTGAATTCCCTGGGTTGAATGCCTTGTGCGACCCCCGGGGAATTCAATGCGGTGCCAGATGTCATTCATTCAGAATGGATGTGTCTGGCACTGCAGGTGATATGGAGGGCCTAGGAGGAATTTTTAGTGGGTCCGGCTTCTCCCCTCTGATTAGCAGAGGGACTTTGAGAACGCCATCCCCACAGTCCCCGCGGTAGCGACTGCATACGCCCGCGGGCCTGCATTTGTGCATTTTAACCTCCTTCATAAAAAAAAAAAAAAAAAGGTAAGGTTAGTATATGAATATTTGGTCGACGAGTTTCCGAGGCTTGAATAAACAATTATTATTTAGATCGGAGCTGTCCAAAAAAACAAATATTATTTAGATGGGTTCGGTTAGGTTAGGTTAGGTTTGGTTAGGTTAGTATATGAATATTTGGTCGACGAGTTTCCGAGGCTTGAATAAACAATTATTATTTAGATCGGAGCTGTCCAAAAAAACAAATATTATTTAGATGGGTTAGGTTAGGTTAGGTTAGGTTAGGTTAGTATATGAATAATTCGAAGGGCCTCATAGCCAAACGGCTTTGTATGTGACCGTGGTGGGTGTGAGGTTCCGGGTTCGATTCCCGGTCCGAGTGTAAATTTATATTTATTCTCGGCCTTTGGTAGGGCTGTACGGTGCCGGGCGAGTGTTTAAACCGTACATAGAGGGCACGGTTGAGTTTCTATAGTGTGCAGTGGGCACCCAACTATATTGAGACTCCTGTGTAGGCTTAGAACGTAGCAATACGCTCTAGGCCGAGGGTGGCAATTACAAGTGATTAAGTAATTGGACATTCCTTTTTAAAGGGCCTCATAGCCAAACGGCTTTGTATGTGACCGTGGTGGGTGTGAGGTTCCGGGTTCGATTCCCGGTCCGAGTGTAAATTTATATTTATTCTCGGCCTTTGGTAGGGCTGTACGGTGCCGGGCGAGTGTTTAAACCGTACATAGAGGGCACGGTTGAGTTTCTATAGTGTGCAGTGGGCACCCAACTATATTGAGACTCCTGTGTAGGCTTAGAACGTAGCAATACGCTCTAGGCCGAGGGTGGCAATTACAAGTGGTTAAGTAATTGGACATTCCTTTTTTAAGGGCCTCATAGCCAAACGGCTTTGTATGTGACCGTGGTGGGTGTGAGGTTCCGGGTTCGATTCCCGGTCTGAGTGTAAATTTATATTTATTCTCGGCCTTTGGTAGGGCTGTACGGTGCCGGGCGAGTGTTTAAACCGTACATAGAGGGCACGGTTGAGTTTCTATAGTGTGCAGTGGGCACCCAACTATATTGAGACTCCTGTGTAGGCTTAGAACGTAGCAATACGCTCTAGGCCGAGGGTGGCAATTACAAGTGGTTAAGTAATTGGACATTCCTTTTTAAGGGCCTCATAGCCAAACGGCTTTGTATGTGACCGTGGTGGGTGTGAGGTTCCGGGTTCGATTCCCGGTCCGAGTGTTAATTTATATTTATTCTCGGCCTTTGGTAGGGCTGTACGGTGCCGGGCGAGTGTTTAAACCGTACATAGAGGGCACGGTTGAGTTTCTATAGTGTGCAGTGGGCACCCAACTATATTGAGACTCCTGTGTAGGCTTACAACGTAGCAATACGCTCTAGGCCGAGGGTGGCAATTACAAGTGGTTAAGTAATTGGACATTCCTTTTTAAAGGGCCTCATAGCCAAACGGCTTTGTATGTGACCGTGGTGGGTGTGAGGTTCCGGGTTCGATTCCCGGTCCGAGTGTAAATTTATATTTATTCTCGGCCTTTGGTAGGGCTGTACGGTGCCGGGCGAGTGCTTAAACCGTACATAGTGGGCACGGTTGAGTTTCTATAGTGTGCAGTGGGCACCCAACTATATTGAGACTCCTGTGTAGGCTTAGAACGTAGCAATGCGCTCTAGGCCGAGGGTGGCAATTACAAGTGGTTAAGTAATTGGACATTCCTTATTAACGACGCGTGGCTCGGAGAGACACGTAGTGGTTACATGCACTCCGAAGTCGGGGTTCCAATCCGTCTTATGTCGGATATAAGCCCGGGTCCCTTGGGTAGAATGCCTAGCGAACCCCGAGGGCCCATATTAAGGGCATGTGAAGGGCTGAGGTGTTTTTAGTGGGTGGGGTCTCGCTACCCCTCTGAATAGCAGAGGGTTTTGAGTGTAGACCCAGCCCCACAGTCCCCGCCTCAAGCTTTACATGCTTGATGCGGGTCTGCGTTAGCGCATTTTCACCTCGTATAAAAAAAAAAAAAAAAAAAGTATATGAATAATTGGTCGCCGAAGGCGACCAGGACGCCTAGAAGCCGGGGCTTGAATAAACAATTATTATTAAGATCGGAGCTGTCCAAAAAAACAAATATTATTTAGATGGGTTAGGTTAGGTTAGGTTAGGTTTGGTTAGGTTAGTATATGAATATTTGGTCGACGAGTTTCCGAGGCTTGAATAAACAATTATTATTTAGATCGGAGCTGTCCTAAAAAACAAATATTATTTAGATGGGTTAGGTTAGGTTAGGTTAGGTTTGGTTAGTATATGAATAATTGGTCGCCGAAGGCGACCAGGACGCCTAGAAGCCGGGGCTTGAATAAACAATTATTATTTAGATCGGAGCTGTCCAAAAAAACAAATATTATTTAGATGGGTTAGGTTAGGTTAGGTTAGTATATGAATAATTGGTCGCCGAAGGCGACCAGGACGCCTAGAAGCCGGGGCTTGAATAAACAATTATTATTTAGATCGGAGCTGTCCAAAAAAACAAATATTATTTAGATGGGTTAGGTTAGGTTAGGTTAGGTTAGGTTAGGTTAGGTAAGGTTCCCCCCCTCCGCGGATGGATTTACCCGCGGCTCCTAGGCTTGTCGTGCCGGGGGGGCCCAGTACCTGGAGCGACCGCAGCAATGCCGTCGCAAAGGGGAAGCAAATAAGGAGGCTATACAGGCTGGCCTTTATCTTGGAGGCCAGTCTCTGGAGAGGGCATCAGCGCCCAGCGGAGATGCGTCCGCTAGTCCCCGGCAAGCTGGAGAGATCACCTGATTTCAAAGGTGAGGCTGGGGGACCTTTGCTTTGTGCGGGGGGTGACTGGGGAGGGGGTCCATTTCGTTGCGATGCTACGCACTTGTTACTGGGCCTCGGCTGCTCTCGACTCTTTCTTTCGGGAAATATGCGAGATGCGGTGCACTGAAGCTAGTTGAGTTTTGGAATCAGCTGCTGCGTTGCAGCGTGGTAAGGTGATGGATACATCACGGCACTCAGTGGTTGTGGTGGAACTGTGGCGCGGTGGGCCGTGACGGCGATGTGTCGTCGTCGGTCAGGGGTCTCGACCCCCCGCCGGGCAAACTGGTACTTCGTGCAATTGTCGTGGACATGTCTCGCGGATTGTACCTTGCCAGTGGGCTTGCCTTAACCGGCCGGTCCGAGTGGAAGGAAAACCACAATAAAAAACCCTGAATGTGCACGCGTTGTGGCGCCCTTTGAGGCCTCGCGTGACGCTGCACCCCCGCTCTTCCGAAGGGTAAGCGGGTCGTTCGATCAGTAAAGTCGAGCTTCTAGCGGCCAACCCTTGGATAATTCCCGACCTCCAAGCGGTATTAGGGTTACTCGGGTGCAGGGGCCTCCGCCCGAGTGGACGTTTTATATCCCCCATGTACCTAAACCAAATATGGAAAATAATCAAAACAAAACCAACTTAGAAGTAGAAGGAGATGGAGATGTTACGGAGAAGAGGTGGAGTAAAGAGGAAAAGCAGGAAAGTATAGAGAAGACGAGAAAGCTGCGAGTTGTTCTGGATCGACTGCCGATCCCAGACACATCTACAGCAATTGAGGAAAGCGCAACCGCGCGGATATCTGAGCCGGATGTCGAGTCGATGGTTAGTGTGTCGTCCACGCCATCGGCGAGCCGAGTCGGGTCACTGGACCGGGAGTCATTTGGCCGTTTCTGGAGCTGCAGATCAGCTCCCAAGAGAGGTAGAGAAGAGAGTGAGGGTAGTTCCACAGACACTCCCGGCTCCAAGGACCGGAAAAAGAAAGGACGAGTCAAGCCACCCACAACGGGAGAATACGTCGGCCTCGCTGCTGAAGAAGCCTACCGTAAGGCGCAGCGAGAAGAGAAGAGAACACGCGCTGAGGCCGAGATTCTGGTCTCAGTTGCGCAGGCTCGCAAGACCCGATCGACATTGTCGCTATCGGAGAATGAAGAGTGTACCCTCTATGGAGGAGACAGATCGGACACGACAGCCACCGTCTTAAAACGGATGGAGGCCAGTCTCGAAGTGGTAACAAAAGTTGCCACTAAATCGAGCAACCTAAAAGGCGGCTTCGTTCAAGCCCTCAAACAAGCTGTACTTGACATAAGAAAGGATGCAGCTGCGCTCGCACAGAAAACGATTTCAGAAGAGACGCGTGCGCTACGCGCGGACAATGAGCGCCTCCATCGTGAAATAGAGGAGCTCAAGAAGCGAATGGAGACGCAGATGCCGGGCCTCGAAGAGATGGAAGCCCGTATCTACCGAAATCTCGGGGAAAGGCTCAATGCACGCCTTGAGGACCTGGAGCCAAGGCTCAATCCCGCGCAACGAGTCCGTCCCCCGCTCGCGGCAGATATAGCCACAAAAGGCAGAGTCGAAGCAGTTGCTTCAATCCCAGCTACTGCCCGACAGGCCTCAGAAATGAAGAAAAATAGGAAGAAGAAGAAAGCCAAAGCATCTGGCGAGAGCAGTAAGAGTGTGCCCATACCAGAAGTGCCCTCTACGTCCGCCACCGTTGCGCTCCCTACAAACCTAGGCGTTAAGAGCCGAGATGGCGAGAGCGCATGGGTTGTAGTTGGCAAACGAGGTAAGGATGTCAATGACCTGCCGACTTCGCCGAGAGTGCGCCAGGCACGCGCTAGTTCGAAGACTAGCCCGAAGAAGAAGGCTTCACCAAAGCTCCGGGTGACACGTTCTGCAGCCGTGAGCATTACATTAGCAAAAGAGGCCGAGCAGAAGGGGCTCACCTACGCCGACATTATAAAGGAAGCGAGGCAGAAGATCGACCTCAACGGCCTCGGCTTAGAGGCGGTCAAGTTCCGCCGTGGAGTGACCGGGGCCGCCATACTACTAATTCCCGGTACTGGGAAGGACGGCGTCGCAAACTCTCTCGCGGACAAATTAAAGGAGGTACTGCCCGCAGAAAGCGTAAAAGTGGCTAGACCTCAAAAAGTTACGAGCGTCCGCATATCCGGACTAGATGACTCAGTCACAGCCGAGGAAATCCGTCTTGCGGTATCGGCAAAAGGAGAGTGCCCCACAGATCAAATTCGGGTGAGTGGAGTCCGCCCGGACAGAAGTGGGCTCTCCGCGGCGTGGGTGACGTGCCCGATCACAGCTGCAAAGAAGCTGACCGAAGGAAGGTTGCTCGTCGGATGGGTGGCGGCGCGTGTTGCCGTCCATATGCCCAGAGAGCTACGCTGCTACAGGTGCCTGGAGAAGGGACAATTTGCTGGTTCAGAGCGTGGCGGAGTGGTCCATAGACGTAGGCGTCATTAGCGAACCGTACGCAGCACCTGATCGCCCAAATTGGGTCTCGGATCGCTGTGGTCTGGTCTCTATCGTTGCTGCCAGCAATTCAGAGTGCCACCTCAGGAACGTTTCGAAAGGAGACGGCTGGGTAGCAGCCAACTTGGGCCAGCAGAAAGTTGTAGCGGTTTATTTCTCTCCAAATAAACCAATCAGTGAATTCGAGTCCTTCCTGGCTAGCATGGATAGTATTGTAAGGCAAGGCGCGCCTGGCGGGGTCTTGGTTGCCGGAGACCTGAACGCGAAGTCTGCGGCGTGGGGTTCCCCAGTTAGAAATTGCCGCGGGGACGTGCTAGTAGAATGGTTGGCATCCTGCAACCTCGTCGTACTGAATGTCGGCTCGGAATGGACGTGTTGCAGAGAATCGGGAGCTTCAGTGGTGGATGTGACCTTTGCCACCCCCGCCCTTGCGTGTCGTGTACGGGATTGGAGAGTGGAGACGGGAGTGGAAACGCTCTCCGACCATCGATATATACGTTTCAGCGTTCACCCCCCCTCGTCGTCAGTGCCTCCCGTCCGGGAGGGAGCTCCACGTGAGATAGGCCCTAGATGGGCTTTAAAAGCTTTAAACAGAGAAGACTTGGTGGTAGCAACTGTGGTGAGCTCCTGGTGTCCTGCCGCTGGAGCTCGGAGTATTGACGAGAAAGTGATCTCGCTGGAAGGGGCTTGGAAAGAGATATCGGATGCCTCGATGCCTAGATCTCAGCGTCCTACTGTTCGAAAGTATGTTTATTGGTGGAGCGCAGGTCTGAGCAGACTCCGCAAGGCATGCACTGAGGCGCGAAGACGCCTGCGAAGGTACAGAAGGAGAAGTGGAGCCATTCTCGGTGGCGACGAAGAAGCGAGGCTTCGTGCGGACTTGCAGCAAGCGAAGAGGACACTGAAGAAGGAGATCAGTGAGGCCAAGGAGCGGGCTTGGGAGGAATTCCTGTCCATTCTGGACCTCGACCCCTGGGGCCGGCCGTATAAGACGGTTATGGCAAAAATGCGTCCATGGACCCCGCCAATCACCGAGGGAATGGAGCCGTCTCTCCTGGCTAAGGTCGTAGAAACGCTTTTCCCACCGGCATCGGCAATGTCGGACACAATGAGACCCTATGCTACCAGAGACATAGAGGAGGAGGACGACGAAGCGTCGGAGGTTACAGAGGAGGAGCTGGTTGCTGCGGCGGAACGAGCTGCGCTCAAAAAGACGGCGCCAGGCCCGGACGGGGTACACGGAAAGGTCTTGGCTCTCTCCCTCCGCCACGGGCTTCTGGAAAGGTTCCGATCTCTTTTGACTGACTGTATAAAAAGAGGGTCCTTTCCACAAATATGGAAAGATGGACGCTTGGTCCTCTTAAGGAAAATCGACAAACCGGCCGACTCGCCCTCAGGCTACAGGCCGATCGTACTCTTGAACGAGGCGGGCAAAATTTTCGAGCGCATAATTTCCGTGCGCATAGGGCGCCACCTGACATCGGTTGGACCCGATCTGTCGGACTGTCAATTTGGCTTCCGGTCGAGAAGGTCCACCATGGACGCCATTGCCCGCCTCCGAGAAATCACGGAAGAAATAACATTAAAAGGTGGCGTTGCGATCGCGGTGTCGCTCGACATCGCCAACGCGTTCAATACCATACCTTGGGAGGCGATCACTAATGGTCTCCGATACCATGGGGTGCCCATTTATTTGAGGACACTGGTCGCCGAGTACCTGCAAGGAAGGAAAATCATATATCCCGGTAGGGATGGCTGGAGGAGACATCAGGTGCGATGCGGTGTTCCACAGGGGTCGGTGTTAGGGCCACTGTTGTGGAACATCGGATATGACAGGGTCTTGAGGGGGGTGCTGATTCGTGGTGTGCAAGTTTTATGCTACGCGGACGACACACTCGTCGTGGCTTCCGGCGACTCTTTTAGGGAGGCTTCCCTCAGAGCGACAGCAGGCGTTGCGCAGATAGTGGGTCGCATTCGTAGTTTGGGCTTGCGTGTCGCCCTTAAAAAATCAGAGGCCATTGCCTTCTACGGCCCCCGGAGATCTCGCCCCCCGGACGCCCAAATCGTCGTTGGAGGGGTCCCGATTGATATAGGAATGCGGCTTAAATACCTGGGCCTATTGCTTGACCCCAAATGGTCGTTCAAGAATCATTTCATAGAATTGACGCCGAAACTGGAAGCGACAGCCATGGCGCTGAGTCGCATCATGCCCAACATTGGCGGGCCGCGTGAATCGTGCCGAAAGTTATTCGCCGGTATCGTCAGAGCGAAAGCCCTATACGGCTGCCCAATATGGGCGAATGCAACGGGCCTTAACACGCAGAATAAGGCGCTGATCAGACGGACGCAACGCACGATTTCATTGCGTGTGGCAAGAGCATACCGCACCGTTTCCTTTGACGCAGTTTGTGTGATAGCAGGAACATGCCCTTGGTACCACGATGCGGTAGCACTAGCCGATGTTTACTGGAGGAGAAACCACTGGCGGGGGCGCGGAGAAGAGCCGCCCTTCGAGGTAACTAAGCAGTGGCGAACTGAATCGCACGAAGTCGCGATACGAAACTGGAGTGCCGATCTGACAAATGCAAGCGCGGGCCTGTGGACCCTCGAGGCCATACGGCCCGTCCTCAAAGAATGGCTTGACAGACGATGGGGGTCACTGAGATACCACCTGATCCAGCTACTAACTGGACACGGATGCTTTGGCAAATACCTTTGCCAGGTGGCTCGCCGAGAGGCAAACCCCCTTTGCCACCACTGCGGGTGTCAAAATGACACGCCGCAGCATACTCTGGAGGAGTGTCCAGCGTGGGAGTCCGAGAGGAGCGCTCTGCTCTCCTCAATAAATGTGACCGACTTGACACTCCCAAATTTAGTGTCCGTCATGGTAAGGGATAGACGAGCCTGGCAGGCGGTCGAAGCCTTCGCCGAGCTTCTTCACCTGCTGCTGCGATCTCATTGCTAGAAAAATGTGTACCTGAATGTAATATTAAATTTCAGTTTAAACATATAACTTTTAATGATATCGTTAAAACTTTTAAGCTTATTAATTTAAAAAAAAGTAAAGATATATGGGGTATGTCAACAGTCATTTTAAATTCCGTTATTAATGTAATAAGCTCTGAATTGTCTATAATTTTTAACAGCTGTATCGATTGTGGAGTCTTTCCGGACGAAATGAAATTAAGTAAGATTACACCGTTGTTCAAGGCAGGTAGTGAGTCTGATCCGTCAAACTTCAGACCTGTTTCCGTGCTCCCTGCGTTGAGCAAAGTTTTTGAAAAGATAATGCTAGACCAGCTTTCTTTACATTTTAATAAAAATAAACTCTTACATAATAAACAGTATGGTTTCACTAAGGGTCGCTCCACAATCGATGCCGGTGTGAAGTTGATTTCGGACATATTTAACGCCTGGGAAGAATCATATGATGGAGTCGGCGTCTTTTGTGACCTGTCAAAGGCCTTTGACTGTGTTCATCCTGATATACTCGTTGGAAAGCTTCAACACTATGGCGTTGATGGCAAAGCTTCCAGCCTGATGAATTCATATTTAAAGGGAAGGATCCAAAGAGTTCATGTCAATGGAGTCACCTCTCCGGGTTCGCAGGTATCAATGGGCGTCCCCCAAGGATCGATTCTCGGGCCTTTCTTATTTCTGATTTACATAAATGACCTCCCATTCTTTGTCAACGAAGTTCATGAGATGGTATTGTTTGCTGATGACACTTCACTTCTATTTAAAGTGAATAGGAATAACGTATTATTGGACGATGTAAACAATTCTATCTCTCGTATAGTTAACTGGTTTAATGTAAATAACTTATTGCTTAATGAGAATAAAACAAAATGTATTAGATTTACAACTACTAGCGTAAAGCGAGATATTGGTAACCTGAAAATTAAGGATAGTGAACTAAACTTTGTTGACAAAACTGTTTTTCTAGGCATAACAATAGATAGTAAACTCCAATGGGGCCCACACATAGAGACTCTTTCGAATAGGCTGAGCTCTGCAGCATATGCAGTAAAGAAAATCCGACAGTTTACTGATGAGGACACGGCTAAAATTGTGTATCATAGCTACTTTCATAGCGTTATGTCGTACGGCATTTTATTGTGGGGTGCTGCTGCAGAGGTTCAATCCATATTTGTGCTGCAGAAGCGGGCTGTTCGGGGTATTTGTTGTGTTTCTCCGAGGGAGTCGGTACGGAATAAGTTTAAGGAATTAAATATTATGACACTATCTGGTCAATATATTCTTGAAGCCTTGTTGTATGTCCAAAAAAATATAAACGATTTTAAAACAAATGGTGACTTTCACCAGTATAATACGCGAAATAGAACTAATTTGAGTGTACGACCAACCAGGCTCCAAAAGATAAATCACTCCTTATATGGAAATTGTATTCGTTTTTACAACAAACTCCCAAGCGCAATTAGAGAATTATCACTAAATAAATTCAAAGTCCTCGTTAAACGAAAATTAATCAACAAAGCTTTTTATAAATTTGAGGACTACTTAAATGATCCTAATCCTTGGGATTGAATTGCTCCAGTTCAAACAATTTGTATGACAATACTTGGCGATTAAAAAGAGTGGCGGAAAGTTTCTTGCCAGTTCTTCTTACCCGCTCTACGCCCTTGACTTGCGAACTGGTAGTAAATGTAAATTTACGATTGATTTAACTTGACTATTCAAAAGTGTACTTAGTTACCTACTTGAATAAAGATATTTTGAGTTTGAGTTTGAGTTTGAGGCTGTCCTGCAGGCGAAAAAAACCAGCGAGCGAGCCCGGGAGGCTGACCCTACGGCGCCGCCTTTAAGGAAGAAACGTACCGCGCGTAGCCGTCGCGACTTTCTGCGTCGCTGACGTCATACAGAGATATATAGGGCTTTTTATTAGGAGTGCTGCGCGCTAATTGGCGCCACGCAGCATGCGCAAGCTGGAAAGTGGGTTCAGGCCTGAAAAGGCTATTACCACGACCCAGCTACAGACACGCTACGGATTGGGCCCTGGTGGTTTTAGTGGGTATGGGGTCATCGCTTTTTATGACCTTGACCCCCACACTCCCCGCGCCACTCACACTTTGCCCAGGCGCGGGGGCCCGTAAGCGGGTTTCCCCAGGTAAAAAAAAAAAAAGGTTAGGTAAGGTTGGGTTAGTATATGAATATTGTGTCGCCGAAGGCGACCAGGACGCCGAGAAGCCGAGGCTTGAATAAACAATTATTATTTAGATCGGAGCTGTCCAAAAAAACAAATATTATTTAGATGGGTTAGGTTAGGTTTGGTTAGGTTTGGTTAGGTTAGTATATGAATATTTGGTCGACGAGTTTCCGAGGCTTGAATAAACAATTATTATTTAGATCGGAGCTGTCCTAAAAAACAAATATTATTTAGATGGGTTAGGTTAGGTAAGGTTAGGTTAGTATATGAATAATTGGTCGCCGAAGGCGACCAGGACGCCTAGAAGCCTGGGCTTGAATAAACAATTATTATTTAGATCGGAGCTGTCCAAAAAAAACAAATATTATTTAGATGGGTTAGGTTAGGTTAGGTTAGGTTAGGTTAGTATATGAATAATTGGTCGCCGAAGGCGACCAGGACGCCTAGAAGCCGGGGCTTGAATAAACAATTATTATTTAGATCGGAGCTGTCCAAAAAAACAAATATTATTTAGATGGGTTAGGTTAGGTTAGGTTAGGTTAGGTAAGGTTAGTATATGAATATTTGGTCGACGAGTTTCCGAGGCTTGAATAAACAATTATTATTTAGATCGGAGCTGTCCAAAAAACAAATATTATTTAGTTGGGTTAGGTTAGGTTAGGTTAGGTTAGTATATGAATATTTGGTCGCCGAAGGCGACCAGGACGCCGAGAAGCCGAGGATTGATTAAACAATTATTATTTAGATCGGAGCTGTCCAAAAAAACAAATATTATTTAGATGGGTTAGGTTAGGTTAGGTTAGGTTTGGTTAGGTTAGTATATGAATATTTGGTCGACGAGTTTCCGAGGCTTGAATAAACAATTATTATTTAGATCGGAGCTGTCCAAAAAAACAAATATTATTTAGATGGGTTAGGTTAGGTTAGGTTAGGTTAGGTTAGTATTTGAATAATTGGTCGCCGAAGGCGACCAGGACGCCTAGAAGCCGGGGCTTGAATAAACAATTATTATTTAGATCGGAGCTGTCCAAAAAAACAAATATTATTTAGATGGGTTAGGTTAGGTTAGGTTAGGTTTGGTTAGGTTAGTATATGAATATTTGGTCGACGAGTTTCCGAGGCTTGAATAAACAATTATTATTTAGATCGGAGCTGTCCTAAAAAACAAATATTATTTAGATGGGTTAGGTTAGGTTAGGTTAGGTTAGTATATGAATAATTGGTCGCCGAAGGCGACCAGGACGCCTAGAAGCCTGGGCTTGAATAAACAATTATTATTTAGATCGGAGCTGTCCAAAAAAAACAAATATTATTTAGATGGGTTAGGTTAGGTTAGGTTAGGTTAGGTTAGTATATGAATAATTGGTCGCCGAAGGCGACCAGGACGCCTAGAAGCCGGGGCTTGAATAAACAATTATTATTTAGATCGGAGCTTTCCAAAAAAACAAATATTATTTAGATGGGTTAGGTTAGGTAAGGTTAGGTTAGGTAAGATTAGTATATGAATATTTGGTCGACGAGTTTCCGAGGCTTGAATAAACAATTATTATTTAGATCGGAGCTGTCCCAAAAACAAATATTATTTAGATGGGTTAGGTTAGGTTAGGTTAGGTTAGGTTAGGTTAGGTTAGTATATGAATATTTGGTCGACGAGTTTCCGAGGCTTGAATAAACAATTATTATTTAGATCGGAGCTGTCCTAAAAAACAAATATTATTTAGATGGGTTAGGTTAGGTTAGGTTAGGTAAGGTTGGGTTAGTATATGAATATTGTGTCGCCGAAGGCGACCAGGACGCCGAGAAGCCGAGGCTTGATTAAACAATTATTATTTAGATCGGAGCTGTCCAAAAAAACAAATATTATTTAGATGGGTTAGGTTAGGTTTGGTTAGGTTTGGTTAGGTTAGTATATGAATATTTGGTCGACGAGTTTCCGAGGCTTGAATAAACAATTATTATTTAGATCGGAGCTGTCCTAAAAAACAAATATTATTTAGATGGGTTAGGTTAGGTTAGGTTAGGTAAGTATATGAATAATTGGTCGCCGAAGGCGACCAAGACGCCTAGAAGCCTGGGCTTGAATAAACAATTATTATTTAGATCGGAGCTGTCCAAAAAAACAAATATTATTTAGATGGGTTAGGTTAGGTTTGGTTAGGTTTGGTTAGGTTAGTATATGAATATTTGGTCGACGAGTTTCCGAGGCTTGAATAAACAATTATTATTTAGATCGGAGCTGTCCTAAAAAACAAATATTATTTAGATGGGTTAGGTTAGGTAAGGTTAGGTTAGTATATGAATAATTGGTCGCCGAAGGCGACCAGGACGCCTAGAAGCCTGGGCTTGAATAAACAATTATTATTTAGATCGGAGCTGTCCAAAAAAACAAATATTATTTAGATGGGTTAGGTTAGGTTAGGTTAGGTTAGTATATGAATATTTGGTCGTCGAAGGCGACCAGGACGCCGAGAAGCCGAGGATTGATTAAACAATTATTATTTAGATCGGAGCTGTCCAAAAAAACAAATATTATTTAGATGGGTTAGGTTAGGTTAGGTTAGGTTAGGTTAGGTTAGGTTAGTATATGAATAATTGGTCGCCGAAGGCGACCAGGACGCCTAGAAGCCGGGGCTTGAATAAACAATTATTATTTAGATCGGAGCTGTCCAAAAAAACAAATATTATTTAGATGGGTTAGGTTAGGTTAGGTTAGGTTAGGTTAGGTTAGTATATGAATAATTGGTCGCCGAAGGCGACCAGGACGCCTAGAAGCCGGGGCTTGAATAAACAATTATTATTTAGATCGGAGCTGTCCAAAAAAACAAATATTATTTAGATGGGTTAGGTTAGGTTAGGTTAGGTTTGGTTAGGTTAGTATATGAATATTTGGTCGACGAGTTTCCGAGGCTTGAATAAACAATTATTATTTAGATCGGAGCTGTCCTAAA
>NC_062243.1:3032500-3135000 GCF_905475465.1 Pieris napi
AGTATATGAATAATTGGTCGACGAGTTTCCGAGGCTTGAATAAACAATTATTATTTAGATCGGAGCTGTCCAAAAAAACAAATATTATTTAGATGGGTTAGGTTAGGTTAGGTTAGGTTAGGTTAGGTTAGGTTAGGTTAGGTTAGGTTAGGTTAGGTTAGGTTTTTTTTTTTTTTTTTTTTTTTTTTTTTTTTTTTTTTTTTTTATGCACCTAATAGGCCTACCTTCCCCGGCTACTTTATCGCACAGGGTCGTTGTCTAAGCTAAACTTCCATCATTTCTATCATCCTTCCTCTAAATAATGTACAACACAGCTTTGTTCTTTATTAGGATTTTACACCTATCAATATCACAGTTCCGGTTACACTTTTTATTTTCCTACTTATATCTATCTCCTTACTTTCTATTTATCTTTACATTTCTATCACAGTCAGTCTCTTATTTTCCTACTTTTATCTATATCCTTACATTAATTATTTTCAACACATTCCTATCCAGAGACGGGGCCCGCGACGCGGGCGGCTTTTACTTTTCCGTGAGTATTCTTATAATACTCATTGGCAAGTGGGCGCCGGCCGCCTCGCGGTCCCCGCCCCGGCCTTACTCTCATTGAACTTAGCTGTTCTTTTGGTAATTTTTTGGCAAAAATCCTCCAGGTGCGATCTGTTACAGACTAGCATGTCGGGCAGTCCCTGAAGACTAAGCGACATGCCTGTCATCTGTTCCAGGTCGCATCTGGAGGAGGCAAAAATGGGGCACTCCAGAAGTAGGTGTGGGATGGATTGTTCCACCCCACTCTCACATTCGCAGTCCGGTTTTTCTTTCAGCCTGAAACGGCACAGGTACTCGGCAAAGGGCCCATGGCCTGTGAGGACCTGTGCCATCCCAGGACTGAATCTTCTCTCTCTTATTTGCTTCTGCGCAACTGCTACGTTCTTTAGGAACAGTTTTGTTGTTCCCCCTGTTATCCCTTCCTTGTACCGCCGGTCCCATTCCTCGATCGTTTTCCTTCTCACTTCTTTTCTAATGTATGACAGTGGGTACTCTACGTGGGCTGCTCTGACCTTCGAGGTCTCCGCAGCGGCTCTCGCAAGTTCGTCCGCCCTCTCATTCCCCTCCGTGCCGACGTGCGCTTTCACCCAGTGGAGTCTTATATTTTGGCCCTTTTTTCGGCTCTCCACCAGGTGTCTGCGGATCTCGACTACTCGGGGGTTTCGAGAGCGCCCGCCCGCAATCGCCTCGAGCGAAGACCGCGAGTCGCTGCAGATATTCACGTCAGTACCCATTGTCATCGCCTCCCTTACTGCACCAACGAGAGCTGCCAGCTCTGCTTGGTATACGGTGCAGTAAGGGGCCATCTTTATCTTCTTCCATTTCTTTTCACTTCCACTCTCCCCTTTGGACCAGGCGGCACCTACTCCTTTCTCCGTCTTACTTCCGTCTGTGTATATAGCCGTAGTGCTGTCATTTTGTATTAGGCCAGGGTCAGTTGTGATGGCGAAGCTAATATCCGGTTTTTCCGCGGGATGAGGTTGTTCTAACGCCGGTACGGCTCGCTCAATCCGGTCTCCTTCGCGTATGAACGGAGACGACCCCCTTCTGGCCTCAAACATCGCGGCGGCTTCTTCCACCCTGAGGTCGAGGGGCAGTATCCCCGCCAATAGCGTCGCGGAATTTAGCGATGCCGTCCTGTACGTCTTCGCTATTTTTTGTGCGAAAGCCCTCTGCACCGTCTCCAGTTTTTTCCTTGTACACAGTTTCTTAACTGTCGGTGCCCAGGCTGCCGACGCGTAAGTCACTATCGGCTCTATGACGGCTTGGTATACCTGGTGTACCATGTCTCCCGTCATTCCCCATTCCAGCTTCGCCATTCTTGCTACCTTTTTATGTATGTCTGCCGCCTTTCTCGTGACATTTTGCACATGCTTGTTAAACGTTAGCCCATCGTCTATCGTCAACCCCAGTAATTTAATCTCCTTTTCCATTACTATGTCTTGTCCATTCATTCTTATTCTTGGAGTATCGAACTTCAACCTTCGCGTCAGGACCATTGCTTTGGTTTTTTGTGGCGCGAAGTTGAGCTTGTTCTCGATACCCCACTTCCTCACATACTCGAGGGCAACGTTTGCTCGGTTTTCGATGGAGTGCGTGTCCGTTCCGCTGAACATCAGCACAACATCGTCTGCGAAAGCTTGTGCGTATGTCCCATCCTCTTCTAGTTCGACCAGTAGTGGGTCGAGCAAGATGTTCCAGAAGGTGGGCCCGCTAATCGAGCCCTGAATGCATCCCTTTTCAGGTTGCCTCACATTCTCTCTGTTTGCGTAGCGGACCACCACCTTCCTGCCTTTAAAGTAGTCTTCCACTACCAGCCTAAGTTGCTTGGGACACTCCTTCTTTGCCAGTTGATACTTGATCGCCGGCCACCATGCGTTGTCGAAAGCCCCCTCGATATCTAGCGACACCATCAACACTATTTCTTTGTTTCCGATGTGGTTTCTCGCTTTCGTAAGGATATCGTAGAGGGCATCCTCCGTGCTTTTTCCTGGCATGAATCCGTATTGTCTCCTGCTCATCCTGGGGAGTAGGCTATGTCTTATTCTGTTGATTATTACCTTTTCGAGTATCTTCCCCATGACTGGCAGGAGGCCTATTGGACGATAGGATTTGGCGGCCGCGTAGTCCTCCTTTCCTGGCTTCCTCAGTATAACTATCGTGGCTTCCTTCCATAGATCAGGGAAGCATCCCACTTCGAGGCATTTGTTGAAGATGGCCAAGGGAACCTCCGGGTTCGCCGTGATAGCTGCGCAGCAGATATCCGCAGTGAGTCCGTCAGCTCCCGGGGCCTTCCTCGGGTTGAAACTTCTAGCAGTACTGATGAGCTCCGCCATTGTGATTGGCACTTCATCAGCACTACTTCCCTGCAAGCTGCTGGTCATTTCCTCAACCGTTTTTCTCATTCTTTGATGGATGTCATCATCCATCTCGCAATTATCAGGCGGGAAAAATTTCCGTGCCAGCAGCTGCACCGATTCTTCGGAGTTCAACGAAATGCCCTTCTCTATTAGCGTGGTGTCTTCCCTGATCCCTTCCGCCTTTCTTATTATTTTATATATCCTGTCCCATAAGCTTTCCCCTTCTTGCTTCGTGCAGAGTTTTTTCCACCCTTCCTTTTGAGCCCTTTCGATCTCTTCCTCGTAGGTCTTTTTTGCCTCCAGGTAGGCATTTACTACGCACTCTCTCCTCCTGGGAGCTGCGTATGAGATCCTTTTCTTTTTCCTTGTCATGTCCTTCTTCAGGGCCTCTATTTCCTTGTTCCACCAGGGTGGATTGAAGTTTTTCCTTTTTTGTTTAACTTTGGGGATATGTTTTTCTGCGGCTTTTATTATTGTTTTCGTATATTCCGTTACTATGTTATTGACCCTGGCCTTCGTGTCCAGTTCTTTTATTTTGTCTGTGTTAATTTCCTTATTTGTCATGTCTGTCCTTACCTTGTTCTTAAAATCCTCCCAGTCTGCGTTTTTCGTATTGTATTTGCGGGTCGTCTTCGGTAGGTTGTGCGTTTGGGGTTTTTGAAGGGCTGTAGTCATAAAAATCGTGTTATGGTCTGAGCTTGTGATAGAAGTATCAACCCACCATCTCGTTACCTTACTGAGGAGGGCCGTTGTGCATACTGTGATGTCTACTACACTCGTGTATCTACGGCCCCCTCTTACGGTGTCGAAGGTGGGTGTGTTGCCACAATTTAGGATGCTCAGCCCTTCTTCGTCAAGGAACCCTCGTAGTTCCTTTCCTCGTGTGTCTTCGTTTCGGCTCCCCCACCATTCACTCCATGCGTTCACGTCCCCTCCAATTAATACCATCTTGGTTTTAAGTTTTTTCGTGAAGCTTCCTAGTTGTTCGAGGTATGGTTCGATGGGTTCATCGCCTTCGAAGTACACTGAAACTACCCCTATTTCCCACTGGTCCGTTCTCAGGACGGCAGCCACTATGTTTTCCGTGATAAGTGACTTGTCTTGAAGGACTTCTATGTGTTCGTCGAAAACAAGTATCGCCGCCTTCACCGGTTTCTCTCCAGTGGGTACGCACTGCACTACTCTGTACATAGGGCTTTCTGCCATCTGTTTACTGGCCCCTATGTACGGTTCCTGGAGTAGTGCTATTTTAACGTTTCTACCGCCCGCTTCTTTTATAAACTCCTGGATCGCGATTCTCTTTTTTCTAAGGTTCGCTTGTGCCAGGAGAAAGCCGGTAATATTGTTGGTGCCCTCGGCTTTTTTAACAATACGCGTAGCTTAGCCTCGCCGCCTTGTCCCACCCCTGCCGGGTTGGACAGCTCTGGCTGAAGGCTCCGTGCTCCGCGTTTCTTCCCTTAGTGTCTTTGCAGTTTATGCAGCTGGGAGGCTTTCCATCCTTGTGGATCTGGCAATCCGCCCTCATATGGGCTCCTCCACAGTGGCTGCACACCTCGGTCTCCTTTTTACAATGTCTTCGGGTATGTCCGTACCCCAGACACATAGTACATTGGACCAGAGGGGATTGGTCCTCTACCCAAACCCTCTGCAGGTCCACGTGTATCCTGCCAGCCAATGTTAGAGCTTGCCAGAGTTTAGGCGTGACCTGTAGGACCACGTGGCTCTCCAGAGGGTTCCTTGCCTTCCTCCTGTACTTTTCTGTTATATCTAGGTCCCGTTCCTCCAGGTGTGCAGTCACATTTTTGTTTTGGTTTTTGATGGCCCGGGTAATGTCTTCTGTCGTGTTGCAGGACAGGAGATTTTTAATTTTAATTAACGGGTTTTTATTTAAGGTGTCCTTCACCATCATTTCTTCCCCTAATTTTTCTTTGATTTTATTCCTTTCCTCCTCCGTCCTGCATCCCACTACGACCTTCCCGTCCCTGGCTCTTCTTATTTTTGCTACCTGCCAGCCTTCTTCTTTTGCATTTAACAGATGCCGGATGTTCTGCATCGTGTCCTCTGCCGTGTCTGTCGCACTCTTAGGCGCCACAACGACAGAGTGTAGCGTAGGTTTCTGTCCTCCCGGGCCTTCTTTTCGATTTTGGCCCTGACCGAGATTTTCCTTCGTCGCTTCTGCATACGACCTCATTTTCCTTTCCCAGATGTTATGCCTTTCTATTTCTCTCTTTTCTTTTTCCTCCAACTCTTTCCTAATCTCGGTCAGGATGCTTTCATTTTTCTGTTTTGCCAGATCCTCCATATTTTTTCTAAATTTTTCCAATTTCTTGTTCTCCATTTCCATTCTTTCTATTTGTTTGTGTAGCTTTTCGTTTATATCTATTTTTGCTTCATTTTTCTGTTTGGGTGTTTGTTGTTGTGGGTTCCTCTGTATCTCCTCTTCGGCCTCTTTGACTATCTGGTACAGCCGCTTGACAGCTGACTGTACCCCTGTTTTAATATCCGTTTTTATGTTCCTGGACTCCGCCAGGTGCGCCATTGCCTTCAGATAGCAGTTTTTGGCTTCTTTTTCCCTGGCCAGAGCGGGAGCAGGAGACTTACCTCCTCCACCCGCCCCGGTCAGGGAAGCCTCTTTTGCCACCTTTGGGGCCTGGCTAGAGGCCTCCTCCCACTTATCGATGCTGCGCCTGATGGCAGGCGCCGATGACTGACTTTTCGGTGGAGTACGTAGACCCAGCATTTTGCCTATTAGGAATTGTCAGTGGTAAAATTTTACGATCGTTCAATTGAGTACTTAGTCTAAGGTCTACCCCCAATAGGGTGGTAGCCGTGTCAATAATATATTATTTAAATACAATAATTTAAATTATCCAATAAAACTTATTCTAGGGTCTACTCCCAATAGGGTAGTAGCCGTGTCAGTAAATTATTATTTATATACAAATTTAAATCTACAATAAAACTTATTTTAGGGTCTACTCCCAATAGGGTAGTAGCCTTGTCAGTAAAATATTTTTATATACAAAATTTAAATCTACAATAAAACTTATTTTAGGGTCTACTCCCAATAGGGTAGTAGCCGTGTCAATATAATATTATTATTATACAATTTTTGAAATATACAATAAAACTTATTCTAGGGTCTACTCCCAATAGGGTAGTAGCCGTGTCAGTAATTATTATTTATATACAATTTAAATATACAGTAAAACTTATTTTAGGGTCTACTCCCAATAGGGTAGTAACCGTCAATTAAAACTTAGCCTACTTTCTTATCTAACTTAAAACTAGTGTCTTTTCCCAAAAGGGAAAAGGCAGTCAATAAAGCTATATGTTTCAGGTCCTCGGGAAGGGCTGGTATAATTTAGAAATAAAATACGCGCGCTGGACCGTCCGCCCTAGTCGACGATGTGTGTGTGTGTGTATAAGTGTGGTGGTCAGGTGACTCCCCTCTTTGAGTGGAGTCAAATGAGCCGTCACACTTAGTGTTTATGGTGTTTTGTGTGTGTGTGTGTGTGTGTAAGTCACTTGTGTGTGTGTGTAGTTAGGTGCGGTAGCTATAAAAAGACTCCCCTCTTTGAGTGGAGTCGTTTGAGCCGTCGCACCTGTATGTTGTTATTTTGATGGGTGGTCAGGCGGACGTGTCCGTGGGTTAGGTGCGTTTTTTATATATTTATATTCCCCTAATTTGTCCAAACTTGCTAAGTATACGTATACTACGTATACAAGTCCGCTGCCAAAATTGCCGAAAAACGCACCGTTTTCGAGTTATTAACTGCCAAAAGATTTTAATATTTCAAAAGTTTTAGAAATTTTTAATAAATTTAATAAATTTTGAAAATTTGGAATTTAAAAATTTTGAATTTCGATCCTGGTAGGGGCGGGCCAGGCGGACAAATCCAATATATTAATTATATTAATATATTGATCTGCCCTTAAAAACGCGAAAAAACCAACCGTTCCCGAGATATTTGTGTTTTCTTCCTGATTTCTTCCCGTCGCTGCAGCTCCGCTCGGGTTGGTCCGATCTTCTGGTTCGAACCGTCGTTAAGTTCAGCTCGCAGAGGGCTATCCAACGACGTATCGCACCTTTCCAGAAAATTCGGATTTCGCCGACCACGTGCCACGTGGTTTTTGGGTTTTTATGTCGTAACTTTTTTATTTTTGAAGGTAAAAATCCTTGCGACACTTCAGCAGACGCGTCTTCGTGAGTTCTATTGAGTGACGTTATTTAAATTGGGGGTCACCGCTTTAGTTTTTAAGTTTTTGAGCTTTAAGTTGTTTTTTATTAGGTTATTTTTGGTTTTTCAGTTATATAATTTTTTCCCCAAGGCATATATTTTGGAAAAATATGTCAATCGACTCGACTCGATGAGCCGCGTCTTTTGGTGTATAGCACTTGTGGGGGACGGCTCTGATTCTCCGACCAGTGGTCACGCCCCTTTTTTATTTTATTTAAATTTCTCAAAAACCTTTATCCGTAAAAATCCAAGATTGGTGTCAAAAGATGCGGCTTAGCAAGGCGCATCCAGCGATGCGAAGAACAGCACAGGTCACCGATCAAATACGGGCGTCGCACTCACTTTTGTCACTGTTTTTTCACTTTTTTGTTGTTTTTCGAACTTTTTAGTCACTTATATTCACTTTTTATTAAACAATATTTATATATTTAGATTCGCCGTCGCGAGACGCACAAAATGATATATCGCGCTGTTTATTTCGCGACAAAAATCCTATTTTTGGGATTTTTAGTTTGCGGAGCTAAACGGTTTTGCTGCTTACGCGACGGCGGTTCGACTGCGACTGGTTAGGTTAGGTTAGGTTAGGTTAGGTTAGGTTAGGTTAGGTTAGGTTATATAATTTGTTAGTGGCTTCTTTATTTGGTTATTCAAAGTTCAATTACATTTCAATTACATTACTACATTATCTATTTTACAATTTCACTTATTTCTATTAATTACTACATTTCTTCTTCTATACAATATTTCATTATAATATCTCATTTTTATCGGCTATTTTTAACGCTATGTTCGATTTATCTATTTTCCTATATTATCTTTCTTACTGTTTCATTTATTTCTATTATTTACTAACATTCCTACTTCTATACAGTATTTTATTATAATGTCTCGTTTTTCCTTATTGGCTATTTCTAACGCTATGTTCGATTTATCTATTCTTTCTACATTTATTTGTTTTTCTAACTTCATTCTATTGTAGAGGTGGACGGGGCAGTCAAAAAGGATGTGTGGGACGTCTTCCTCTGCGTGTCCGCATACGCACCCCGGGCTCTCTTTTAGTTTAAACCTGTGCAAATAGGCAGAAAACCCCCCGTGCCCTGTAAGTATCTGGGTGAGCGCACTGCTAAATTTTATACTTCTGGTGATCTTGTGTGCAGCGATGGCATCCGGGAGGAACATTTTTGTGATTTTCCCTGTCGGTTCATTTTTGTATCTTGTAGCCCACTTTTGCAGTGTTCCCGCTCTTATGAGGCGCTTTAAATGCGACAGCGGGCAGCGATCGTAGGTCGGTCTGTTCTTATGGTTCCTTGTCGCTTCTTTCGCCAGCTCGTCCGCTCTCTCATTTCCCTCCCTGCCCGCGTGGGCTTTCACCCAGAAAAGTTTTATTTCCTTCTCCGGGTGTTTTCCGAGCTCTTCGCGTATTTCAGTAACGAGGGGATTGAGGGAGCGACTGCGCGATACTGCGTCAAGTGCTGACCTAGAGTCGCTATAGATGTTGAAGCCGACCTCCTTTCGCCGCACCGCCAAGTGCACTGCTTTTTTCAAGGCCAATAATTCGGCTTGGTAAACACTGCAAAAGCCGGCCAGGGTTAATTTATGTTTTAGGATCTCACGATTGTTTCTCCAGAATGTCACCGCCGCACCCACGCCCTCGCTTGTTTTACTGCCGTCTGTGTAGACGTGTATTTTGTCTTCATTATTCACCTCTTCATTTGCTAAAACTCGGTAACTAATTTGGGGGATTTTCGCAGGGTGTGGAGTGTTTTTGTAGGGCGTTTTTAGTTCTATCTCCACATCTTTTAGCACTTCCAAGGTGTCGTGTCCTTTTTTAATTTTAAAAAGTGTTGCCTCCTCTACAACTCTTAGGTCGAGGGGTAGCAGCCCGGCGAGCACTCTAACTGAATTAAGCGACGCGGTTTTGTGGGCTTTACATATTTTTGCCGCAAAGCCTCGTTGGACTGAGTCCAACCTTTTCTTTATATATAATTTACTGACGGATGGGGACCAAGCGCTTGCTGCGTATAGGATTACTGGTTCAACCACCGCTGTATATATCGTTCGGATTATGTCCGGATTTAATCCCCAGCTCACTTTTGCTGTTTTGGCTAACTGCTTGTAAATGTTTATTGCCTTTTTTGCCACAACTGCTGTATGTTCGCCAAAAGTCATTTTGTTGTCTATTGTTAGGCCCAGTATCTTTATACTTTTAAAAGTTTCGATGTCCACACCAGCCATGGTGAGTCTCGGGACATCGTATTTAGTCCGATTAGTTATCACCATAGACTTTGTTTTGTGTGGTGCGAACTTTAGTTTGTTGCGCTGTCCCCACCTTTGGACATGTGTTAGTGCTTGGTTGGCACTTTTTTCCGTTTCCAGCGCGGTATCATTTGTGAAGACCAACACAATGTCGTCAGCGAAGGCTTGTACGTTTACATTTTGATGTTCTAGCTCTTTTAGCAGGGGGTCCACCAGTAAATTCCAAAGTGTCGGTCCGCTGATGGAACCTTGAACACACCCTTTGCTTGTGGTTTTTTCCCAGGCTGTACCTCCATATATAACTCTGATCTTCCTGTCCCTAAGGTAGCTGTCGATAATCCTCCCGACACCGAGGGGGCAGTCTTCTTCGGCTAGTCTAGTTTTAATTGCCGGCCACCAAGCGTTGTCGAAAGCCCCCTCAATATCGAGAGACACTACCGTCACCACCTTTTTTGCCCTCAGACCTTCCCTGATATGTTTTGTCAGCGTGTACAGCGCGTCCTCTGTGCCCTTTTGTGGGACGAAGCCATATTGCCTCTCCGACATTCTTGGTATCAGATGCCAGTTCAGCCTTTTGACTATCATCTTTTCCATAATCTTGCCTAGTACAGGAAGCAGCCCTATGGGGCGATATGCCTTGGGCTGGTCATATGCTTCCCTGTCCGGTTTCCTCAGTATAATAACTGTGGCTTTTTTCCATCGGGCAGGAAAGTATCCGAGGGTTAGGCATTTATTTGCCAACGTTAGATAGATGGATGGATTTGCTGATATCGCATGTCCGCATATATCCGCAGTGAACCCATCTTCCCCGGGTGCCTTTTTTGGGTTAAAGCTGGCAACACTTTCGGTTAGTTCCGTGTGAGTAAACAGTGGATCATAGTTGGCATTATGTTCCACATTTTTTATCTTTTCGGCTCTGCTCCTTATGGCTGAGTGTTCCCTGCTTTCTCCCATTTTCGTGTCCTCTGGGAAGAGGGTCTCCGCCAGATATTGTGCTGACTCTTCGGGCGTCAGAACCCTTCCATCTTTTTTCAGCATTTGATCTTTCTTCCTTTCGTTGGTTCTTTTTATGACTCTATATATGCCATCCCAAAGGCTCTCCCGGTCTTGCTTGTTGCAAAAGGACTTCCAACTATTTATTACTGCTTTTTCTATTTCTTCTTTGTAATTGTGTTTTGCTTTCAGGTATTCTTCGATGACAACGGTTCGCCGGGCTGGAGCTGCGCATCTTATTCTTCGCTTCTTTGTGGCTACGTCTTTCTTCATTTGGTAGAGCGTTTCGGACCACCAGGGGGGGGAGGTGAGTATTTTGCGTTTTTTAATTTTTGGTATATGTGTGTCGCATGCTTCTGTGATGATGTTTGTGTAGTGTGTGAGTGTGTTTTCTAATTCTTGTGTTGAGTGTATACTGTTTATGTGTTCTGTTGAGAGATTACGTTCGGAGAGCAACTGGCTGATTTTCTCACGAAAATGGGTCCAGTTCGCCTTCCTCACGTTATATACCCTAGTTGTGCTGTCAACGCGTTCTTGTGGTGAAAGCTCTAATTTAATAGTAAATGTAAGGGCGTTGTGATCGGAGCCAGTCACATCATGGTCCACTCTCCACTTTTCAATAAGTCCGAGAAGGTCATGAGTGACGGCAGTGATGTCAACACAACTAGTGTACCTTGTGTTTCCTCTGATAGTGTCAAAAGTGTATTCCCCGCCCTGGTTCACGATTTCCATGCTCATGCTGTCCAGAGTCGCCTCCACCTCCTCGCCTCTGTCGTTTGTGACGCTGCTGCCCCACCATGGGCTACTAGCGTTGACATCTCCTCCTATTATTGTTTTCTCGCGGAGTGTTTTTATTACTTTCTCTAATTCCAGAAGAAACGGTCTTATTGGTTTTGGCTTCGGTTCAATGTAGAAGGATACCAGGTGTATCACGCCTTTGGTTGTTTTAAGACCGATAGGTACCACGTTTCTAGTTGTGAGTTCAGGGTATTGCAGTACTTCGATTGTATCATCTAGTACTGCAATAGCCGCTTTGTTGGTGCCTCCTACCGTGTCTATATTTTGATACACACTGGTACCCTTGTACTCCCTCATCTTGCCTTCTGACCCGACATACGGCTCCTGGATTTGGGCCACCGCGATTCGCCGTTTTTGCGCTTCCATGAACAATTCATCAGTGGCTATTTTGGCTCTTTGTAGATTGGCTTGTATTACTTTGATTGATTTATTCACAACTCTGGCGTTAACAATAGGCCACTGGGCTGCGGGCTAACATGTCCCACCTTTTCCGAACTGGGCACTCGATATCAAAGGCGTTGTGTGCATTCGGGCCAGTATTTGCCTTCCGGCAGTTTACGCACACTGGTGGTACTCCCGCTGTGTGGTCTGGGCAGTCGACTTTCAGGTGGGATCCTCCACAGTGCGAGCAGGTTGGGTCGGCTTCTTTGCAATATTTTCGCCCGTGGCCGTAACCCAGACACCTCGAGCACTGTATTAGTGGTGTTTGATCCTGCACCGATACTCGTTGTAGATCTATGTGCGCCTTTTTTGCTTCTGTGAGCATTTTCCACACGCGCGGAGAGACCTGTAGGATTATATTCTCGGTATGCGGATTTCTGGCTCGTCTTCGGTATTTTACCGCTACTCTTATCTCTTCCTCCCGCAGGTCTTTGAACACGTTCTGATTTTGGATTTTCAGTGCAGTCACCACTTCCTCATCAGTGTGGGATTTTATCACGTCTCTGAGGACGACCAGTGGGTCTTTGGTGACTGCAGTTTCCACTATGTAGGATGAGTCGGTCTTTAAGCGGTCTGTGATTTTATCAAGTCGCTCCGTGGTGGTACATCCTATAACTATTTTTTGATCTTTTACTTTTCTAATTTTGTCTACATTGAGTCCGGTGTTTTTGGCGTCTACCGTGTTCCGGATGCGTTCTAATAATTTTTCGCTCGTTTCTGTGCCTGCGGACTTTATTATAATCGAGTGCATTTGCCCTCGTTTGTTCAGGGTTTTGTTCGTTTCATCTTCATTCGTTTCAGTGTTTCTTTGCTTAATTGCTGCCGCTTCTGCGTACGTCAAAATCTTTCCTTCTATCCTTTTTTCTCTTTCCTCTTCCTCGCGTCTGTATTCTCTTAGTTCCATTTTCATTTCTTCTACTATACTGTTTCCTTGTTGTGTATTAAGAGCTTTTATATCCTCTTTTAGTTGTTTGCTGGTTTCTTCCATCCTGTCGTTTTCTTTTTCCAGCCGTTTTATTTGTTCTTCTAATTTTTCTGTATCGATTTGCGGCGTGCTTCTCGTGTTTCCGTTACCGTCTATGTTATAGGTTTTGTTTATTGGTAATTCCTCTCTTTTGAGTTCAGCTTCAGTTTCCTTTACAAGTTCATATAATTTTTTGACTGCCTCCGTGATCGCTGTTTTTATTTCTCCCTTTATATTTCTTGACATACTCAAATGTTTGCTTACGCTCTGTCTTTGCGCCAATGCTTCCGTGGTGCGACTCTTATACTCTTTACATTCTTTACCTTTCCCTCTTTCTTCCTCTTCTGCAGTTGTCCCCTCCCACTGGTCTATGCTCTTCCTAACTTTGCTTTCTCTTGGTACTTGTGTTCCGCTCGCTACAGTAGAAGTCTTCTCCAGATTTATGTCTGGTGTCGTGGAGGTGCGAGGTTTTGTGGGTGTTCTTAATGCGAACATTTTTATTTGGGGGATTTTGGATTTGAGGTGAGTTTCAGGTAAGTGATATATTTAGGTAGGCTATTATTTTAGTTTCCAGATAGATGTAGATTTTTTTTTTTTTTTTTACTTATAAACTAATAAGGTCGCCTATAGGGCGGCTGTCTTATATACAGTAATATTTAAACAATTTGTAATAATAGTTGTCTTGTTTTATTTTGTGGCCCAATAAGGCTTCACGTCCGTTTTATTTTACAGTAACAATTCTATTACAGTATCTAAACGACCGCCAATAGTGCGTTTGTCTGGTGTAATCTTAAACTAGAACTTAAACTAATAAGGCCACCAATAGGGTGGTTGTTCTTATGTAATAGTTTATAATAATTAAGTCAGTGGGTCTATCCCCAATAGGGTGATAGTCGTCACTTTTTACAACTGACAGTATATAATAACAATTCCCAATAGGGGGAAGTTATGTCAATAGTTTAAATTATTCAATAAATATAAGTCAATAATACAATGCACTTTTGGAGTTTTTACAATTATTATTATTTAGCTTAAAATTAAGGTCTGTCCCAATAGGGTGGCAGCCGTCACGTTGTCAAATTTCTTGACTTAACCTAGGGTCTGTCCCCAATAGGGTGGCAGCCGTCAACTTATGCTAGTTCTGAGTCGGTTTTTACAAAATTATTTTTTCGACTCTATGTAGAGCCGTCTCTATATCCCAGATCGATTGGGCTCTCTGTGCCCTTTTATTTGATACGTCGCTTGTTAAAATCGGTTAAGTATTTTCCGAGTTATGTAGTTTTTAAAATATCCAAGATGGCGGTCAAAATGGCCGCCAATCTGTAAAATTGCCGTATCTTTGTGAGTTTCTGCCGGAGGAGGGAGCGGTTTTCACTGTCGTGATGAACGCCCCAACCCCGACCTGTCTAGTGAAAAACTGGGTTTGTAGAGTCGACTCTACCTTTATACAATTTTTTGTGTCCAATACTGCGAAGCGTCTCCTGGCCTTTTCAGGGTCGAAAATCTCGTCAAAATCGGGCAACCCGTTTCAAAGATATCGCGTTTTTAATTTTTCAAGATGGCGGACAAAAATGGCCGCCAAAGTGAAAATCGCCTGTAGCTCCGGTGTCCCTGCTCCGATTTCGACGTGGTTTTCTCTCAGTTGTAGCCTTTTCTTTACTTGTTATAACTAGGGGAATAAGAGTTTTGAAAAAGTGGTGGGGATGAGGGTTCTAAGGAGAAGCTTTAATAAAAGTGGTATATCTAGACTACTATTGATTTTTTTAAGGCGAAAAACGCTCCGCAGGGGTGTATTGTCCTGATTTGATTTACAAAAGGAAGTTATTTTTGTGAAATACTCGAGAACGGCGAGAGGGGGGGGGAGTTGAGGGGTGAGTTCCCGGGGGGGAAAACTTTTTTGCCTAAATATAAATATAATTAATTGGAGCAAGGCTTGTATACATAAATGTATACAAGACTGCAGTCAAAATTTCCGAAAACCGCACCGTTTCCGAGATACGGGCGTTTAAAGATTTCAGATTTTGAAAAATTTATCGAATTTTTGGGATTTTCCCGAATTTTTGATTTTTAAAAATTTTAAAAAGTTATATTATGACTCTAAGCCCCGCAATCAAAACCAGTATATGGATATATATCCATTTACTGGGGTGATGTTAAAAAAGCCCTATCTCCTACCGTTCCCGAGTTATTCCCGGTTTTATGATGCAACTCTTCCCTTTGACTTTTCTCTGCAGCCGCTGGGTCGATTTTAATTTTTTAAGCGACGACTTGTAGGACTTAACGAGAGCTTTTCAATGATGTATCGCACGTCTTTTGTTTCCCACGGGAACACCGACCACGTGCCACGTGGTTTTGGGGTTTTTGTCTTATAATTTCCTGGATTCCTGTCCGAAAATTTCTTGCGACCCCTCAAAAAACGCAGCTCCGCGAGTTCTATCTTTTGGTGATTTTTAATTGTGAGGTCACCGCTTTGGTTTTTTAAATATCTTCAGTTTTCGTTGTTTTTGAGAGGTTATTTCTTGTTTTTATCTCTAAAGTTTTTTCCCCAGTACAAATAATTATGTACGATATATCGTTTGATTCGCTGCAATAAGGCAAATTTTTTGACGTATCGCACTTGTGGGGGTCGGCACTATTTCGCCTGTCTGCGGTCACGCCCCTTTTTTGTTTTTCTTGATTTACTCCCTCACTCTTGAGAATAAAATTTTGAAACTGACCTTAAAAGATGCACTTCAACAAGGCGCATCTAGCGATGTGAAGATCAGTTATGCTTGCCGATCTAGATTTCGCGCCGCACTCACTTTTTCACTAACTTTTTTGTGTTTTTTGTGTTTTTTCACTTTTTAAGCACCGTTTTTCACTTTTTACTAGTCAATATATATATCCCCAGACTCGCCGTCGCGAGACGCACTAGATGATATATAACACTATTTGTTTGGTGACAAAATACCATTTATGAGATTTTTTAACTGCGGAGCGACACTGTTTGTGACCGACTCGGGCGGCGGTTCGACTGCGACTGGTTAGGTTAGGTTAGGTTAGGTTAGGTTAGGTTAGGTTAGGTTAGGTTAGGTTAGGTTAGGTTAGGTTAGGTTAGGTTAGGTTAGGTTAGGTTAGGTTAGGTTAGGTTAGGTTAGGTTAGGTTAGGTTAGGTTAGGTTATAATTTAATAATTGGTCGCCGAAGGCGACCAGGACGCCTAGAAGCCGAGGCTTGAATAAACAATTATTATTTAGATCGGAGCTGTCCAAAAAAACTAATATTATTTAGATGGGTTAGGTTAGGTTAGGTAAGGTTAGTATATGAATATTTGGTCGACGAGTTTCCGAGGCTTGAATAAACAATTATTATTTAGATCGGAGCTGTCCAAAAAAACAAATATTATTTAGATGGGTTAGGTTACGTTAGGTTAGGTTTGCTTAGGTTAGTATATGAATATTTGGTCGACGAGTTTCCGAGGCTTGAATAAACAATTATTATTTAGATCGGAGCTGTCCAAAAAAACAAATATTATTTAGATGGGTTAGGTTAGGTTAGGTTAGGTTAGGTTAGTATATGAATAATTGGTCGACGAGTTTCCGAGGCTTGAATAAACAATTATTATTTAGATCGGAGCTGTCCAAAAAAACAAATATTATTTAGATGGGTTAGGTTAGGTTAGGTTAGGTTAGGTTAGGTAAGGTTAGGTTAGTATATGAATATTTGGTCGCCGTTATTTAGATGGGTTAGGTTAGGTTAGGTTAGGTTAGGTTAGTATATGAATATTTGGTCGACGAGTTTCCGAGGCTTGAATAAACAATTATTATTTAGATCGGAGCTGTCCAAAAAAACAAATATTATTTAGATGGGTTAGGTTAGGTTAGGTTAGGTTTGGTTAGTATATGAATATTTGGTCGACGAGTTTCCGAGGCTTGAATAAACAATTATTATTTAGATCGGAGCTGTCCAAAAAAACAAATATTATTTAGATGGGTTAGGTTAGGTTAGGTTAGGTTAGGTTAGTATATGAATATTTGGTCGCCGAAGGCGACCAGGACGCCTAGAAGCCGAGGCTTGAATAAACAATTATTATTTAGATCGGAGCTGTCCAAAAAAACTAATATTATTTAGATGGGTTAGGTTAGGTTAGGTAAGGTTAGTATATGAATATTTGGTCGACGAGTTTCCGAGGCTTGAATAAACAATTATTATTTAGATCGGAGCTGTCCAAAAAAACAAATATTATTTAGATGGGTTAGGTTAGGTTAGGTTAGGTTAGGTTAGTATATGAATATTTGGTCGCCGAAGGCGACCAGGACGCCGAGAAGCCGAGGCTTGATTAAACAATTATTATTTAGATCGGAGCTGTCCAAAAAAACAAATATTATTTAGATGGGTTAGGTTAGGTTAGGTTAGGTTTGGTTAGGTTAGTATATTAATATTTGGTCGACGAGTTTCCGAGGCTTGAATAAACAATTATTATTTAGATCGGAGCTGTCCAAAAAAACAAATATTATTTAGATGGGTTAGGTTAGGTTAGGTTAGGTTAGGTTAGTATATGAATAATTGGTCGCCGAAGGCGACCAGGACGCCTAGAAGCCGGGGCTTGAATAAACAATTTTTATTTAGATCGGAGCTGTCCAAAAAAACAAATATTATTTAGATGGGTTAGGTTAGGTTAGGTTAGGTTAGGTTAGGTTAGGTAAGGTTAGTATATGAATATTTGGTCGACGAGTTTCCGAGGCTTGAATAAACAATTATTATTTAGATCGGAGCTGTCCAAAAAACAAATATTATTTAGATGGGTTAGGTTAGGTTAGGTTAGGTTAGGTTAGGTTAGTATATGAATATTTGGTCGACGAGTTTCCGAGGCTTGAATAAACAATTATTATTTAGATCGGAGCTGTCCAAAAAAACAAATATTATTTAGATGGGTTAGGTTAGGTTAGGTTAGGTTAGGTTAGGTTAGGTAAGGTTAGTATATGAATATTTGGTCGACGAGTTTCCGAGGCTTGAATAAACAATTATTATTTAGATCGGAGCTGTCCAAAAAAACAAATATTATTTAGATGGGTTAGGTTAGGTTAGGTTAGGTTTGGTTAGTATATGAATATTTGGTCGACGAGTTTCCGAGGCTTGAATAAACAATTATTATTTAGATCGGAGCTGTCCAAAAAAACAAATATTATTTAGATGGGTTAGGTTAGGTTAGGTTAGGTTAGGTTAGTATTTGAATAATTGGTCGCCGAAGGCGACCAGGACGCCGAGAAGCCGAGGCTTGATTAAACAATTATTATTTAGATCGGAGCTGTCCAAAAAAACAAATATTATTTAGATGGGTTAGGTTAGGTTAGGTTAGGTTTGGTTAGGTTAGTATATTAATATTTGGTCGACGAGTTTCCGAGGCTTGAATAAACAATTATTATTTAGATCGGAGCTGTCCTAAAAAACAAATATTATTTAGATGGGTTAGGTTAGGTTAGGTTAGGTTAGGTTAGTATATGAATAATTGGTCGCCGAAGGCGACCAGGACGCCTAGAAGCCGGGGCTTGAATAAACAATTATTATTTAGATCGGAGCTGTCCAAAAAAACAAATATTATTTAGATGGGTTAGGTTAGGTTAGGTTAGGTTAGGTAAGGTTAGTATATGAATATTTGGTCGACGAGTTTCCGAGGCTTGAATAAACAATTATTATTTAGATCGGAGCTGTCCAAAAAAACAAATATTATTTAGATGGGTTAGGTTAGGTTAGGTTAGTATATGAATAATTGGTCGACGAGTTTCCGAGGCTTGAATAAACAATTATTATTTAGATCGGAGCTGTCCAAAAAAACAAATATTATTTAGATGGGTTAGGTTAGGTTAGGTTAGGTTAGGTTAGGTTAGGTTAGGTTAGGTTAGTATATGAATATTTGGTCGCCGTTATTTAGATGGGTTAGGTTAGCTTAGGTTAGGTTAGGTTAGGTTAGGTTAGTATATGAATATTTGGTCGACGAGTTTCCGAGGCTTGAATAAACAATTATTATTTAGATCGGAGCTGTCCAAAAAAACAAATATTATTTAGATGGGTTAGGTTAGGTTAGGTTAGGTTTGGTTAGTATATGAATATTTGGTCGACGAGTTTCCGAGGCTTGAATAAACAATTATTATTTAGATCGGAGCTGTCCAAAAAAACAAATATTATTTAGATGGGTTAGGTTAGGTTAGGTTAGGTTAGTATTTGAATAATTGGTCGCCGAAGGCGACCAGGACGCCTAGAAGCCGAGGCTTGAATAAACAATTATTATTTAGATCGGAGCTGTCCAAAAAAACTAATATTATTTAGATGGGTTAGGTTAGGTTAGGTAAGGTTAGTATATGAATATTTGGTCGACGAGTTTCCGAGGCTTGAATAAACAATTATTATTTAGATCGGAGCTGTCCAAAAAAACAAATATTATTTAGATGGGTTAGGTTACGTTAGGTTAGGTTTGCTTAGGTTAGTATATGAATATTTGGTCGACGAGTTTCCGAGGCTTGAATAAACAATTATTATTTAGATCGGAGCTGTCCAAAAAAACAAATATTATTTAGATGGGTTAGGTTAGGTTAGGTTAGGTTAGGTTAGTATATGAATAATTGGTCGACGAGTTTCCGAGGCTTGAATAAACAATTATTATTTAGATCGGAGCTGTCCAAAAAAACAAATATTATTTAGATGGGTTAGGTTAGGTTAGGTTAGGTTAGGTTAGGTAAGGTTAGGTTAGTATATGAATATTTGGTCGCCGTTATTTAGATGGGTTAGGTTAGGTTAGGTTAGGTTAGGTTAGTATATGAATATTTGGTCGACGAGTTTCCGAGGCTTGAATAAACAATTATTATTTAGATCGGAGCTGTCCAAAAAAACAAATATTATTTAGATGGGTTAGGTTAGGTTAGGTTAGGTTTGGTTAGTATATGAATATTTGGTCGACGAGTTTCCGAGGCTTGAATAAACAATTATTATTTAGATCGGAGCTGTCCAAAAAAACAAATATTATTTAGATGGGTTAGGTTAGGTTAGGTTAGGTTAGGTTAGTATTTGAATAATTGGTCGCCGAAGGCGACCAGGACGCCTAGAAGCCGAGGCTTGAATAAACAATTATTATTTAGATCGGAGCTGTCCAAAAAAACTAATATTATTTAGATGGGTTAGGTTAGGTTAGGTAAGGTTAGTATATGAATATTTGGTCGACGAGTTTCCGAGGCTTGAATAAACAATTATTATTTAGATCGGAGCTGTCCAAAAAAACAAATATTATTTAGATGGGTTAGGTTAGGTTAGGTTAGGTTAGGTTAGTATATGAATATTTGGTCGACGAGTTTCCGAGGCTTGAATAAACAATTATTATTTAGATCGGAGCTGTCCAAAAAAACAAATATTATTTAGATGGGTTAGGTTAGGTTAGGTTAGGTTAGGTTAGGTTAGTATATGAATAATTGGTCGCCGAAGGCGACCAGGACGCCTAGAAGCCGGGGCTTGAATAAACAATTATTATTTAGATCGGAGCTGTCCAAAAAAACAAATATTATTTAGATGGGTTAGGTTAGGTTAGGTTAGGTTAGGTTAGGTTAGGTTAGGTTAGGTTAGGTTAGGTTAGGTTAGGTTAGGTTAGGTAAGGTTAGTATATGAATATTTGGTCGACGAGTTTCCGAGGCTTGAATAAACAATTATTATTTAGATCGGAGCTGTCCAAAAAACAAATATTATTTAGATGGGTTAGGTTAGGTTAGGTTAGGTTAGGTTAGGTTAGTATATGAATATTGTGTCGCCGAAGGCGACCAGGACGCCGAGAAGCCGAGGCTTGATTAAACAATTATTATTTAGATCGGAGCTGTCCAAAAAAACAAATTTTATTTAGATGGGTTAGGTTAGGTTAGGTTAGGTTTGGTTAGGTTAGTATATGAATATTTGGTCGACGAGTTTCCGAGGCTTGAATAAACAATTATTATTTAGATCGGAGCTGTCCTAAAAAACAAATATTATTTAGATGGGTTAGGTTAGGTTAGGTAAGTATATGAATAATTGGTCGCCGAAGGCGACCAGGACGCCTAGAAGCCGGGGCTTGAATAAACAATTATTATTTAGATCGGAGCTGTCCAAAAAAACAAATATTATTTAGATGGGTTAGGTTAGGTTAGGTTTTTTTTTTTTTTTTTTTTTTTTTAAACCTAATCAGCCTACTCCCCGGGCGAAGTTTATCCCCGGGCCGTGGAAATTCGAGCTAGATTGAAACACAAGGTTTTTAAATGTTTATTTCAAAATCTGTAGGTTACATGTTTTGCTCTCCACTGTCACCCTCCACTATCACCAGCACATCGTCAGCGAATGCCTGACAATATATATCATTGTCAGACATTTGCCCCAGTATCGGGTCCAGTATAACGTTCCAGAGCAAGGGTCCGCTTATGGATCCCTGCACGCAACCCTTTGTAGTCGATTTTTCTACTTCTTCCCCAGCATATCGAAGCTTAACTTTGCGACTCCGGAGATAGTCATCGTACACCCTTCTCAAGTTGACGGGACATCCTTGTTCGGCAAGGCGCGTGCGTATTTTGGGCCACCATGCATTATCGAAGGCTCCCTCTATATCCAAGGAGATGATAAGTGTTATGAGTTTCCCTTTGAGGTTTTTATGTACTCGATCCATTAGGGTATAGAGGGCGTCCTCAGTACTTCGCTGCGGGATGAACCCGTACTGTCTCTTTGATAGCTTAGGCACAAGGTGCCACTTCAGTCTCTCGACCAGCATCTTCTCATAGATCTTTCCCATTACGGGGAGGAGGCCAATGGGTCGGTAAGCTTTTGGTTCTGTGTATTTCGGTCTTCCCGGTTTCCTCAGAATCACGACCGTCGCCTCCTTCCACTGTTTTGGGAAGGATCCAGTCTCCAGGGCTTTATTTACAATGGTTCGGTAAATTCCAGGTTGACTCATAATGGCTCTGTGGCAAATGTCCGCTGTCAGACCGTCCCCGCCCGGTGCCTTTTTGGGATTGAAACTATTTACGGCTCTCTCTAGCTCAAAGTTTGTAAATGGTGGGTCATGAATATCACTATTTCTCGATCCATCATTCGCTCCCTCTGCGTCTGCTCGTACCCGTTTCTGTTCTTCGGTATCCTCACTTGGTTCATCCGGGGGGTAGAATGTCTCAGCCAGAAGCATAGCAGATTCTCTAGAGTCGCAGTATTTACCATTTGCGATAAGTGGAATATCCTCCACTCTTTTTGTCGTGTGGTTCACAACTCTGTATATCCCCTGCCACATTCCCTCCCTTTCCTGCCTGGTACAGAAGTTACGCCAGCTCTCTGTTTTCGCTTCCATGATCATTTTTTCGTATTCTTCTTTTTCTTTCAGATATTCTTGCACTACTTTATTCCTGCGAACTTGTGCTGCGCATCTGATGCGCCTTTTCCTTGTCCTAACCATTTTTCTTCTTCTTTCCAGCTCGTCGTTCCACCAAGGCAAGGTGTTTGTTGGCCTCTTCTTTACTTCTGGCATGGCTTCTTTTGTGGCTGCGATCGTTGCTCCTGTGTATTTTTCTACAATCTCTTCTAGCTGTTCCTTATTGCTCACTTTGTTAATTTTTTCTATATTAACTTGGGCTTCTTCCAAGAGCTCAGATAGTCGTTGTTCGAAGAGTGACCAGTTTGCCTTTTTGGTATTATACTTTCTGGTGGTCCGTTCTGTTTTCCTTCCTTCCGATCTCTCGAGCCTCATTTTAAACGTGATACCGTTGTGGTCGGAGCTCACCAGTCCTTCCTCAACACTCCACTCATCTATGACCGCTAATAGGTCCGCGGTGCATGCAGTAATGTCCACGTAACTTCTGTAGCTTTTTCCCCCCCTCACAGTGTCAAAAGTGGGTATGTTGCTATTGTTTAGTATTTCAAAGTTCATACTGTGAAGGGTATCTGCTATTAGATCGCCCCTGTGGTCGACGTTGGGGCTGCACCACCACGGACTTTTTGCGTTCGCGTCACCGGCCAGAATTATTCTGTTTTTAGCCCTATCGCATATTCTCTGGATTCGGTCGATGTGGTGCTGAACATCTTTTGGATCTGGTTCAAGATAGAAGGAAACCAACGTGATCTCCCATGCCTCCGTACGCAGCTTCACTACTACCACATTCGGCGTCGTCCATTCAGGAAACTGAATGACCTCGATCTTTTCGTCAAACACGAAGATCGCAGCTTTCGTCACTGTCGCTCCCGCTTGCTCATGTTGATACACTCTGGCTCCTGACTGTTCCTTGACCCTTCCTTCGGAGCCAGTATATGGTTCTTGAACGAGAGCAGCGAGCATACCTCTGTTTTTAGCCTCTATCCTTAATTCGTTTTGGGCTAGTTCTTTTCTCTGGAGGTTCGCCTGACACATTAAGTAGCCATTCTGTCTCCTGTGGGTGCCCTTAGCAATACGCCACCGTCGATCTTGCCATTGCCTCCCACCTCGCTCTCGTTGGGCAGTCAGTGTCAAACGCGTTGTGGTCAGCATTCACGTTTAGCATTGTACAGTTTACGCACATTGGGGGGTCTCCTGCTTTGTATTTTTGGCAATCTGCCTTTTTATGTTCCTCCCCGCAATGAGCGCAGACCTCTTTCGTGCTTTCACAATATTTCCGCGTGTGACCATAGCCCAAACAATTGGTGCATTGTATCAGTGGTGACTGGTCGTGGACCACCACTCTTTGTAGTTCAACGTGTACTCTTCCCACCTCCACCATTCTTCTCCAGATTGTAGGGGACACTTGTAGTATAATATTCTGCAGCTGAGGATTTCTTGCTGTCTTACGTCTTTTGACAGTCATCCTTCGTTCCTCCTCTTTAATACCTGAGAATATTTGTTTGTTTTGTGCCTCTATATAGTCGATTATCTCATCGTCTTTATGAATTTGGAGAACGCCCCTCAGCATAACTAGTGGGTCCTTGTATTTCAACGTTTCCACTGTAAGTGTTTTGTCCCCTAGCAGTCTTTCCGTCAGTTCCTTTATTTGGTCTTCCGCTCGGCACCCCACTATCACTTTCTGGTCCTTGGTTTTGCGGATGGTATCCAACCGAAGGCCAGTAGTTTTCGGGTCTATTGCCGAGCGAATCCTTTCGTAAACCTCTGAATTTGTTTCTTGGCTAGAGGACTTAACTACTAGCTTATGTAGCTTTGGCTTGTACGTGAGGGGGTGATTTAATCTATTCTGGTTGGTCAAGGTGGTGGGGGGATTTTGTTGTTGGGCTATTTTATTGTTAGCTGCCAAAACGTTGGCGTACGTCCGCTCGATGTTCCGGTCTCTTTCATCAGTTTTTTCAATCTGTGTTTCTATAAGTTCTTTGATTTCTTTTAGCTCTCCTTGTTTTCCTATCCTTTCCCTTAATTCATCGAGCTTCCTTGCGTTTCCCTCGACGTGATGAAGTATCTTCTGCCTTCTTTGTTCGTCTAGGGCGGCGTCTGGTTTTCTTTTGTATTGCTTTATGTTGTCCTGGAGTAATTTGCTGATATCTTCTAGCTTTTTAGTTTCTTTTTCCAACCGCTTTAGGTGCTCGTCCATTTCGTGGGTTTTACTTTGCGGTGTGGTGTCTATGTTGTAAGTTTTATTACTGTCATTCTCCTTTTCTACCACTACCTCGCTTCCCCTTTCCTTTTCCTTCTTCTTATCCTTTCCTTCCTTAGTTTGAGACTCGGCCTCTTTTACCAGTTCATACAGTCTTTTTACCGCCGAGGTAACCGCCGCTTTTATTTCGCCCTTTAGATTTCTGGCAGCGTCAAGCTGGAGAAGAGCGCTCTGTTGGACTGCTGCGGCTTCAGTAAGTCTAGTTTTGTATGACTTCTGCTTTTTTAACCCTTCTGCACTTTGAGCTATAGCTGCTTCCAGCTCTCCTATGCTCTTTCTCACCGCTGGGGTTAAGGTCGGGGTCGGTGGCTGTATAGGAGCCGATCCTTCCCTCTCCTCTATTCCAGTAGCATGGGGTGGCGGGGTGGTGATTTTTGTTGGGGTGCGTATACCAAACATTGTTTATGTTTTATTTTATATGTGAATTAGAGTAGGCTGTGGTGTGTCAAAGTATAATAAAATGCGATCTATATAATGCGTCTTACTTTTGTATGTTTACAAAAACGTATTGTTCTGGGTTTGTCAAAATTAAATTATTTTTATAATATTTATTTATAATTTCAATATACATAAATGTTCAATGTCCATTCGCAAGAATTATTTAACTTATACTAGGGTCTGCCCCCAATAGGGTGGCAGCCGTCAAAGATGTCAAAAATTATTTTAAAACTTATACTAAGGTCTACCCCCAAAAGGGTGGTAGCCGTGTCAAAATACTTATGTCTAAGAGGGTTTCCAAAAGGATAGCCCCTGTCACTTAACCTAGTGTCGCAGTCCTGATACCCTTCGGGAGCGGTGTATCACTTGTTGTAATAGAAGCGCGCGAGAGGGCCTCCTAACCTTCACCTTTTGTGTATGTGTGTATGTATGTGTGTGTGTGCGTGTGTGCTTTTGCACGTGTGCAACTACTCGAGGGATCCGCTGCAATCAGCGGAGTCGAGTGAGGTGCTACACTTGTGTTCTTGGACGTGTATCTGTGTATGTGTATTACTGTGCGTGTGTGTGTCAATTCGAATGTCGGAGTGGACAGCCGCAATCTTCTCCCCAGGTCTCGGGGAGTTGAACGAGCCGTCGCACTTATGTGTTTGTGTGTGAATTTATGTCGTAGTGTGTTTGTGTGTGATATCTGTGTGTATGTGTGTGTGAGAGCGTTGCGAGTGGGTTCAATCGACTCGCCTTTTTACGGGGAGTCGATAGAGCCGTCACACGTGTGTGTACCGTAGGGTTGCAGTTTTGCTCCCCCAGGGGGTGTGGTAGTAAGGCGGGGGTAGGGGGTCCGAGGTGCGGTGCACGCGACACGTCCCTATAACCCTTTTCCACCCTAACTAAGCCGAAAATGATGTTATTTTTTTTTTGCCTGGCGTGCACCGTTCTATCCAAAATTGGTCTTGCTCTAATATATTAATTATTTACTTTATTAAATTTTTGAAAAATTAAAGATAAAAATTTTGAATTTGGTTCCCGGTAGGGTTCGACCAGGCGGTCAAAACTCCAGTATACTTTAAGTATACTGGATTTGGCCTCAAAATCGCGCTAAAATGCACCGTTCCCGAGTTATCCCGCACTTTTCCCCTTTTTTCTTCCCAGGCTCCTGGAACCGTCAATATTGGTCAAAATTTTAAGATGAATATATCAAAATGACAGGCTCGTCGAGATCTATCCCGTGAGCCTATCCGCGATACTAAATACTGGCGGATTCTCCGACCACGTGGCACGTGGTCGAGAGAAAAAAGTTTCCAGGAGCTACAGTTTTTAAGGGAAAAATCTGGGATTGGTACCTTTAAATAGATCTCCGCGAGGCGCTTCTGATGATGTGAAGAAACATTGGGGTCCTCGATCTTGTTCTCATGTAATTCTTGGTTAAAGTTGTTAAATCTTGTTTGTTTACTTTTTACACTCGTAGAAATTTTTTCCCTTTATGCAGCAAAAATATAAAACCACCGTCTTGTTCAACTTTTTACGGCGCTTCTGATGGTAATATTGGTTTGTTCAATTTGTACCCCAAACTGGGACCACGTGCCACGTGGTTTTGTGGTTTTTCTTATTTTTCTTGGAGAAAGGCTCGCGGAAAAATCTGAATTTTTCCAAAAATGTGGTCCACAATGAGGCGCACCTTTTCCCACTTTAAAATGTGGGGGTTGTCGCGAAGAATCGGGCGCCGCACGCTGCCAATTGTTGAAAAACTTCGAAAAAACGGGTTTTTCCACTATAACTTGCACAATTTTTCATTAATCACAGTAGAGTTTTCACTAATGTGTAGTGCTCACTTTTCCACACACTTTGGTGTATGACACGTCACTATTCGCACGAAAAATACCAATTTTGTGATTTTTTCAAAGCGGAGCTAACTGTTTTGTGACCGTCTAGGTCCGCGGCTCGACTGCGGTTAGGTTAGGTTAGGTTAGGTTAAGGGCCTCATAGCCAAGCGGCTTTGTATGTGACCGTGGTGGGTGTGAGGTTCCGGGTTCGATTCCCGGTCCGAGTGTAAATTTATATTTATTCTCGGCCTTTGGTAGGGCTGTACGGTGCCGGGCGAGTGTTTAAACCGTACATAGTGGGCACAGTTGAGATTCTATAGTGTGCAGTGGGCACCCAACTATATCGATACTCCTGTGTGAGGATGGCAATTACAAGTGGTTAAGTAATTCAACATTCCTTTTTTCCCTGGGTTGAATGCCTTGTGCGACCCCCGGGGAATTCAATGTGGTGCCAGATGTCATTCATTCAGAATGGATGTGTCTGGCACTGCAGGTGATATGGAGGGCCTAGGAGGAATTTTTAGTGGGTCGGGTTTCTCCCCTCTGGTTAGCAGAGGGATAAGAGATAACCATCCCCACAGTCCCCGCGGTAGCGACTGCATACGCCCGCGGGCCTGCAATTGTGCATTTTAACCTCCTTCATAAAAAAAAAAAAAAGGTTAGGTTAGGTTAGGTAAGGTTAGTATATGAATATTTGGTCGACGAGTTTCCGAGGCTTGAATAAACAATTATTATTTAGATCGGAGCTGTCCAAAAAACAAATATTATTTAGATGGGTTAGGTTAGGTTAGGTTAGGTTAGGTTAGGTTAGGTTAGGTTACTATATGAATATTTGGTCGCCGAAGGCGACCAGGACGCCGAGAAGCCGAGGCTTGATTAAACAATTATTATTTGGATCAGAGCTGTCCAAAAAAACAAATATTATTTAGATGGGTTAGGTTAGGTTAGGTTAGGTTTGGTTAGGTTAGTATATGAATATTTGGACGTCGAGTTTCCGAGGCTTGAATAAACAATTATTATTTAGATCGGAGCTGTCCTAAAAAACAAATATTATTTAGATGGGTTAGGTTAGGTTAGGTTAGGTTAGGTTAGGTTAGGTTACGTTAGGTTAGGTTAGGTTAGTATATGAATAATTGGTCGCCGAAGGCGACCAGGACGCCTAGAAGCCGGGGCTTGAATAAACAATTATTATTTAGATCGGAGCTGTCCAAAAAAACAAATATTATTTAGATGGGTTAGGTTAGGTTAGGTTAGTATATGAATAATTGGTCGCCGAAGGCCACCAGGACGCCTAGAAGCCTGGGCTTGAATAAACAATTATTATTTAGATCGGAGCTGTCCAAAAAAACAAATATTATTTAGATGGGTTAGGTTAGGTTAGGTTAGGTTAGGTTAGGTTAGGTAAGGTTAGTATATGAATATTTGGTCGACGAGTTTCCGAGGCTTGAATAAACAATTATTATTTAGATCGGACCTGTCCAAAAAAACAAATATTATTTAGATGGGTTAGGTTAGGTTAGGTTAGGTTAGGTTTGTATATGAATAATTGGTCGCCGAAGGCGACCAGGACGCCTAGAAGCCGGGGCTTGAATAAACAATTATTATTTAGATCGGAGCTGTCCAAAAAAAAAATATTATTTAGATGGGTTAGGTTAGGTTAGGTTAGGTAAGGTTAGTATATGAATATTTGGTCGACGAGTTTCCGAGGCTTGAATAAACAATTATTATTTAGATCGGAGCTGTCCAAAAAACAAATATTATTTAGATGGGTTAGGTAAGGTTAGGTTAGGTTAGGTTAGTATATGAATATTTGGTCGCCGAAGGCGACCAGGACGCCGAGAAGCCGTGGCTTGATTAAACAATTATTATTTAGATCGGAGCTGTCCAAAAAAACAAATATTATTTAGATGGGTTAGGTTAGGTTTGATTAGGTTAGTATATGAATATTTGGTCGACGAGTTTCCGAGGCTTGAATAAACAATTATTATTTAGATCGGAGCTGTCCTAAAAAACAAATATTATTTAGATGGGTTAGGTTAGGTTAGGTTAGGTTAGTATATGAATAATTGGTCGCCGAAGGCGACCAGGACGCCTAGAAGCCTGGGCTTGAATAAACAATTATTATTTAGATCGGAGCTGTCCAAAAAAAACAAATATTATTTAGATGGGTTAGGTTAGGTTAGGTTAGGTTAGGTTAGTATATGAATAATTGGTCGCCGAAGGCGACCAGGACGCCTAGAAGCCGGGGCTTGAATAAACAATTATTATTTAGATCGGAGCTGTCCATAAAAACAAATATTATTTAGATGGGTTAGGTTAGGTTAGGTTAGGTTTGGTTAGGTTAGTATATGAATATTTGGTCGACGAGTTTCCGGGGCTTGAATAAACAATTATTATTTAGATCGGAGCTGTCCAAAAAAACAAATATTATTTAGATGGGTTAGGTTAGGTTAGGTAAGGTTAGGTTAGTATATGAATAATTGGTCGCCGAAGGCGACCAGGACGCCTAGAAGCCGGGGCTTGAATAAACAATTATTATTTAGATCGGAGCTGTCCAAAAAAACAAATATTATTTAGATGGGTTAGGTTAGGTTAGGTTAGGTTAGGTAAGGTTAGTATATGAATATTTGGTCGACGAGTTTCCGAGGCTTGAATAAACAATTATTATTTAGATCGGAGCTGTCCAAAAAAACAAATATTATTTAGATGGGTTAGGTAAGGTTAGGTTAGGTTAGGTTAGTATATGAATATTTGGTCGCCGAAGGCGACCAGGACGCCGAGAAGCCGTGGCTTGATTAAACAATTATTATTTAGATCGGAGCTGTCCAAAAAAACAAATATTATTTAGATGGGTTAGGTTAGGTTTGGTTAGGTTAGTATATGAATATTTGGTCGACGAGTTTCCGAGGCTTGAATAAACAATTATTATTTAGATCGGAGCTGTCCTAAAAAACAAATATTATTTAGATGGGTTAGGTTAGGTTAGGTTAGGTTAGTATATGAATAATTGGTCGCCGAAGGCGACCAGGACGCCTAGAAGCCTGGGCTTGAATAAACAATTATTATTTAGATCGGAGCTGTCCAAAAAAAACAAATATTATTTAGATGGGTTAGGTTAGGTTAGGTTAGGTTAGGTTAGTATATGAATAATTGGTCGCCGAAGGCGACCAGGACGCCTAGAAGCCGGGGCTTGAATAAACAATTATTATTTAGATCGGAGCTGTCCAAAAAAACAAATATTATTTAGATGGGTTAGGTTAGGTTAGGTTAGGTTTGGTTAGGTTAGTATATGAATATTTGGTCGACGAGTTTCCGGGGCTTGAATAAACAATTATTATTTAGATCGGAGCTGTCCAAAAAAACAAATATTATTTAGATGGGTTAGGTTAGGTTAGGTAAGGTTAGGTTAGTATATGAATAATTGGTCGCCGAAGGCGACCAGGACGCCTAGAAGCCGGGGCTTGAATAAACAATTATTATTTAGATCGGAGCTGTCCAAAAAAACAAATATTATTTAGATGGGTTAGGTTAGGTTAGGTTAGGTTAGGTAAGGTTAGTATCCCCCCCTCCGCGGATGGATTTACCCGCGGCTCCTAGGCTTGTCGTGCCGGGGGGGCCCAGTACCTGGAGCGACCGCAGCAATGCCGTCGTAAAGGGGAAGCAAATAAGGAGTTTATACAGGCTGGCCTTTATCTTGGAGGCCAGTCTCTGGAGAGGGCATCAGCGCCCAGCGGAGATGAGTCCGCTAGTCCCTGGCAAGCTGGAGAGATCACCTGATCTCAAAGGTGAGGCTGAGGGACCTTTGCTTTGACCTGGGCCTTGGCTGCTCTCGACTCTTTCTTTCTCAAGAAACATGCGAGATGCTGTGTAGATGTATGTATGTTCTGTTTTCTGGGGGGCAAAACAGCATTCTTTGGTGATATGGTCAGCGTATGGTGGAGGACGCTCGACGCACGATTGGAGGAGAGGCCTTATTGGGCAATAAGAGGAAGGAAACCTTGATACAAAAATCCCCTAACGTTCGGCGCTGATGAGCGTGGCGTCGGACACCTAATCCCCTCTTTATGAGGAATTGAGGTCGTTGGCGGGCAGGTCAATGCCTAGCGCCAAAAAACGCGTCCCCGGATCCCTCCGGAGTGACGGCGAGGACTCGCTACAGCTTGGGCTCTCGGCTGTGGTACATGGGTCTTTAAGAGGGCCACAGGGGAGCGACCCCTGTTTAAATAAAAGCAAGCATGAGTTTTAATACACGTTTAACTACCCCAGGTGGGTTAAATCCCACCCATGGCGATGCCATGGCTAAGCCCCACCGTACTCTGGGGGGGGGCAAAACTTATGAGAAAGAGAAGGAGGAGAGAGGTGTAGGATGTGAAGATGTGAAGGAGAATGAAAGGGATGAGAGCGAGATGTCCAACCGGAGTACGCCTGTCCCTCTCAAAGAGTGTAGAGTGGTCTTGGTGCGAACTCCACTACCCTCATCGAGTCCAAATAACATCATAGTAGACCGAGAAGTTGAGGCTATTACTGATATTGAAACAAATATGGGACGACAAATGATGGAGGCCAGTCTGGAGACGAGTTGTGAGATGTTCAGCGCTGACGCGTCGTATGCCTCCATCAACTCACCACATGTACAAGGACGACCGGCGCGATTCTTTCGTCGTAAAAGAAGGAAGGCGGAATGTAGTTCTAGCGACACTGGAACCCCTCACTCGACGAGAAAGTCCCGGGCTGCCTTAACTAAACTCCAACGAGTAGAACGGGAGAAGAGGACTGAAGCGGAATTGCTAGAGGCGACTCCCAGTCCCCCAACAAAAATAAGTAGCATAGCGCAAACGGAACGGCTCGCTGACCCAAAGGTGAGGATTGAGGCCAGCCTCGCCGCCGTGGATAAAGTCGCCCGAAATTCGAGCAACCTAAAGGGCACCTTTGTGGCAGCGCTTAAACAGGCGGTAACCTCAATTCGCAGAGACGCCGAAGAGCTAGCTGACCGTACAGTCAGTGATGAGACGAGGGCTCTCCGAAACGAAAATGAGAGGCTTCGTGGACAGGTGGAAGCACTTCAAAAAGAAATGGCTGAGTTGAGAACCCTGATCCAAGAGTGTTCCAGGAAACCGGTGCATAAAGAGCAACCACGGAAATCCTCACCATCTCCGCAGCTACCACAACTTTTGGCCGAGCTCGAAGGTCGTTTAATGAGACAAATGGGCGAATGTCTTAGTGCGAGACTCGCCAACCTGGAGCCTCGCCTAAATGCGGAACCAAAAATTCGACCACCATTAGCAGCGGATCCGATTCCAACTGGAGACTCTACGCCAAAGAGCATAGGAGGAGACTCGCTAGAGCAGAAGCGGAAACCTAGGAAAGGAAAGAAAATGCGGGCACTTGATGCTAACAATGCACCCGATGCCCTAAGTGCGCAGATTCCACCAACCCAGAGCAACCTGGAGGCCACTGGCGAGCAGGAGTGGAAAACAGTGACCAGGAAGCGCAAACAGGCCAAGAAGGGGAACGCAACTAGCAAGGATACCCCAACCGCTAGCATCGTAAAGCCCGCAGCTACGACCATTCAACGGCCACGAGTAAAGCTGAAGGCCCCAAGATCTACGGCCGTTGTACTCACGATTACTGAGAAGGAACAGGATATGTCTTACGCCTCCGTACTACGGGAGGCAAAGGAAAAAATTTGTTTGAGTGATCTGGGCATTGAAGCCGTCAAGTTTAAGCGGGCGGCGACGGGAGCGGTGATCCTAGAGCTACCTGGATCACATAGTGGAGACAAGGCCGATGCCCTTGCCAGGAAATTGAAGGATGTCTGTCCTAGCGGGGTGAACGTGTCGCGACCTGAAAAGTGTGCCGAGGTTCGAGTGGCTGGCCTTGATGACTCAGTCACGTCAGATGATATCAAAATAGCTATAGCGGAGAAGGGTGGCTGTAACCGGGAGCTAATAACGGTGAGTGAGGTGCGGCCGGACAGGACTGGTTTGTTTGGGGCCTGGGTCCGTTGTCCGATCCTTGCGGCTAAACAAATTTCTAAGGGTCGACTTCTCATAGGCTGGGTCGCAGCTAGGGTCACCATTCTGGAGCGGAGAGAGATAAGGTGTTACCGGTGCCTTCAAAACGGGCACGTAGCCAGCAGGTGCACATTTGGTACAGATCGTAGTGGTCTCTGCTACCGCTGCGCACAACCAGGTCACAGGGCCGCGACTTGCGTGGGCAAACTCATGTGCGTCCTTTGCCAAGAAGCGGGCCGAAAGGCTGACCATCGGCTGGGGAGTGCTAAATGTCCGGCCCCTAGCGCCAAAGTTGCAAGAAGAGAGAGGCCGCGGCACAACAACGTTCCGACCGAGTCTCCCCCACCGGACGGGGAACCAATGCACTTAGATGGAAGCGTGAATGCCTAGCACAACCCTTCGATTCCTCCAAGGTAACCTTAACCACTGTGCCAATGCCCAGGATCTCCTGACACAAAGTATGGCACAGTGGTCCATCAATGTCGCCATAATGTCTGAACCGTACATCTCAGACTTGAGGACCGTATCTCAAAGACAAAATTGGTTTGTGGATAGGGAAGGCCTCGCGGCCGTTATACTCGACAATGACCGGGTGGCACTTTCAGGACCGCACCGAAAGGGTCGCGGCTGTGTCGCCGTCCGAGTCTCAGAGAATCTTGTCGTAATAAGCGCCTACTGTTCTCCAAACAAGACGCTCATGGAGTTCGAGCGGTTCCTAGTCGAAATAGGCGCACTGGTCGATTGGGCCCGCCCCCACGAGGTAATCGTCGCCGGTGACTTTAACGCGAAGTCGGCTGCGTGGGGGACGCTGGATGACCGTGGACGAGGACAGGCCCTGTTACGATGGGCCGCAATGTATAATCTGACAGTGCTAAATAAAGGCTCCGAGCATACGTGCGTACGCAGAGCGGGAGGCTCCATCGTTGATGTCACTTTTGCGAGTTCCTGTCTTGCTCGTCGCGTGGAAGATTGGGAGGTTATGACAAAGGTAGAAACATTGTCGGATCATAGATATATCCAATTTCGAATCCTACCATTGTCCTGTATCACTCCAGCTGGACAAAATCTCATTCCGTCTGAAATCGGCAATAAATGGTCGCTGAGGTCGTTGGATAGAGTCGTGTTTGAAGAGGCGACAATAGTTAAGTCTTGGTGTTCTGGCCCGATTAGGAATACTGATATAGAAAATGAAGTTCGGTGGCATACGAAAGCGTTAGCGGACCTTTCAGATGTGTCAATGAGCCGCGTACGAATCTTGAGGCCGAGGAATAAGGTTTACTGGTGGTCCGACGAACTGGCTGTTCTTCGATCGTTCTGTGTGAGGTCGCGAAGGATATTTACGCGGTATAGGCGCCGACCACAAGCACGTCGTAGTCAAGAGGAAGAGGAACGGCTATACGTAGAATACCAGGCTGCCAAAAGGAACCTAAGGGTAGCAATAGCGGAGTCCAAAGAAACGGCTTGGAATGAGTTCCTTAATACGTTACAAGAAGACCCCTGGGGCCGCCCCTTTCGACTTGTAATGAGCAAATTGCGACCCTGGGCGCCGCCACTGACGTCTAGCATGCAACCTTCGCTTCTTGACTCAGTGGTAGCCACTTTATTTCCGTATGGAAATGGGTGCACACCTACACTAGCGAACTACTCGATTCCAAGCGAAGAGTCAATGCACGTGACACGCGAAGAATTAGATGCAGCATTGGCAAGGATCGTGGCTAAGAACACAGCCCCAGGCCCTGATGGCCTTCATGGCAAGGTGTGGGCTCTCGCCCTTAAAGACGAAGAAATGGCGTGGCGGTTCTGCGGCTTGTTGACGCGGATAATGCAGAGGGGAGAGTTTCCTTCAGCCTGGAAGACTGGGAAATTAGTGCTGATTAAGAAACCCGGCAAAGCAGAAACATCCCCCTCTGCTTACCGCCCAATTGTATTGCTGGATGAGAGTGGCAAAATCCTAGAGCGGATTATGGCCAAAAGGCTAAATACACACCTGGAAACTATCGGACCAGATCTGCACAGTGCCCAGTTTGGATTCCGGCGTTCGCGGTCAACTGTGGACGCAATCGCAGAGGTCCGAGAAATAAGCGACGAGACCACGGAACAGGGTGGTGTTGCAATAGCGGTATCCCTTGACATTGCCAACGCCTTCAACACCATTCCTCACGAGGCTATTCTGCGAGGTTTAGTGCATCATGGAATACCATTATATCTCCAAAGGCTTGTAGAGTCGTACCTCCTTAATCGTAAAATTGTGTTTCCTGGTAGGGATGCTTGGAGAGGCTACCGAGTCACATGCGGTGTGCCACAGGGTTCCGTTCTCGGGCCTCTGCTGTGGAACATGGGCTATAATGGTGTTCTTCAAGCATCGTTGCCCTTAGGTGTTCGGGTGATCTGTTACGCCGATGATACCTTGGTTGTGGCATCTGGCGGTACCTACGTCGAGGCGAGTCGTCGAGTGACTGCTGGGGTAGCTCAAGTCGTGGCGCAGATAAGACACCTCGGCCTGCGTGTCGCACTGGAGAAGTCCGAAGCGATCTGTTTCCACGGCCCAAGGCGAGCGCCTCCAGCGGGAGCGCACATCGTCGTTGCAGGAGTGTCCATTGAGGTAGGAAAGTCCTTGAAGTATTTGGGCCTGGTACTAGATTCCCGGTGGACATTTCGATCGCACTTCGCGGCACTTGCCCCGAAGCTCACCGCCACATCATTGGCTCTCAGCCGGATTATGCCGAATCTAGGCGGGCCGAGTGAGGGTTGTCGCCGACTCTTTTCCGGCGTTCTTAAATCCCAAGCCCTGTACGGGTGCCCTGTATGGGCTGATAGGTTGTCACGGCAAAACAAACACATTCTCAGGCGAGCCCAAAAATCAATAATGATCAGGGTTGCGCGGGCGTATCGCACGGTGTCATACGATGCCGTGTGTTTGATCGCAGGTTCCGCGCCCTGGCACCTCGAAGCTACCGCTCTGGCTGACGTCTATTGGCGCAGGGCTGATGCACGCGAAGCGGGAACTGAACCAGCCACTGAGACCATACACTCCTGGCGCCTGGACGCCGGCCAGCACGTGATACTAGATTGGAGGGCCGAGTTGGACGGTGCACAAATGGGACGGAATACGGTAAATGCGATCTTGCCCGTCCTGAACGAGTGGCTGGAGAAGAAGCGTGGTCCTTTGACTTTTCGTCTGGTGCAGGTCATATCAGGACACGGCTGTTTTGGCAAATACCTCCACCGCATCAGACGGGAACTGACCTCTGCGTGTCACCATTGCCAGGAACTTGTTGACGATGCCGCACACACATTAGCGGCTTGTCCGGCGTGGGCGGAAGAAAGGCGCAACCTGGTTGCAGCCTTTGGGACAGATCTGAGACTTTCTACAATAATAAAGAAGGCTGTGGCCGATTTAGAGAAGTGGACAGTTTTATCCACATACTGTGGCGTGGTAATGCGGTGTAAAGAGCAAGCCGAGAGGGCCCGGGAAGTCCATGTGGAGTCCTCTTAAAATTGTAATTATGTGTGTGTATATGTATATAAATATAAACCTATTATGAGAGTCGCGTAAGCGGCATTCGCTGGACGGGGCGCGGTGAAAAGGCCTAGCTGTTACCCGCCCTCGTCCCATAGCGAACAGTGGGCCCTGGTGGTTTTAGTGGGTATGGGGTCATCACTTTATGACCTTGACCCCCACACTCCCCGCGCCATTGAACAATTTGCCCAGGCGCGGGCGCCCGTAATCGGGTTTCCCCAGGATAAAAAAAAAAAAAAAAAAAAAAAGGTAAGGTTAGTATATGAATATTTGGTCGACGAGTTTCCGAGGCTTGAATAAACAATTATTATTTAGATCGGAGCTGTCCAAAAAACAAATATTATTTAGATGGGTTAGGTTAGGTTAGGTTAGGTTAGGTTAGGTTAGGTTAGTATATGAATATTTGGTCGCCGAAGGCGACCAGGACGCCGAGAAGCCGAGGCTTCATTGAACAATTATTATTTAGATCGGAGCTGTCCAAAAAAACAAATATTATTTAGATGGGTTAGGTTAGGTTTGGTTAGGTTTGGTTAGGTTAGTATATGAATATTTGGTCGACGAGTTTCCGAGGCTTGAATAAACAATTATTATTTAGATCGGAGCTGTCCTAAAAAACAAATATTATTTAGATGGGTTAGGTTAGGTTAGGTTAGGTTAGGTTAGTATATGAATAATTGGTCGCCGAAGGCGACCAGGACGCCTAGAAGCCGGGGCTTGAATAAACAATTATTATTTAGATCGGAGCTGTCCAAAAAAAACAAATATTATTTAGATGGGTTAGGTTAGGTTAGGTTAGGTTAGGTTAGTATATGAATAATTGGTCGCCGAAGGCGACCAGGACGCCTAGAAGCCGGGGCTTGAATAAACAATTATTATTTAGATCGGAGCTGTCCAAAAAAACAAATATTATTTAGATGGGTTAGGTTAGGTTAGGTTAGGTTTGGTTAGGTTAGTATATGAATATTTGGTCGACGAGTTTCCGGGGCTTGAATAAACAATTATTATTTAGATCGGAGCTGTCCAAAAAAACAAATATTATTTAGATGGGTTAGGTTAGGTTAGGTAAGGTTAGGTTAGTATATGAATAATTGGTCGCCGAAGGCGACCAGGACGCCTAGAAGCCGGGGCTTGAATAAACAATTATTATTTAGATCGGAGCTGTCCAAAAAAACAAATATTATTTAGATGGGTTAGGTTAGGTTAGGTTAGGTTAGGTTAGGTTAGGTTAGGTATGGTTAGTATATGAATATTTGGTCGACGAGTTTCCGAGGCTTGAATAAACAATTATTATTTAGATCGGAGCTGTCCAAAAAACAAATATTATTTAGATGGGTTAGGTTAGGTTAGGTTAGGTTAGGTTAGGTTAGTATATGAATATTTGGTCGCCGAAGGCGACCAGGACGCCGAGAAGCCGAGGCTTCATTGAACAATTATTATTTAGATCGGAGCTGTCCAAAAAAACAAATATTATTTAGATGGGTTAGGTTAGGTTTGGTTAGGTTTGGTTAGGTTAGTATATGAATATTTGGTCGACGAGTTTCCGAGGCTTGAATAAACAATTATTATTTAGATCGGAGCTGTCCTAAAAAACAAATATTATTTAGATGGGTTAGGTTAGGTTAGGTTAGGTTAGGTTAGTATATGAATAATTGGTCGCCGAAGGCGACCAGGACGCCTAGAAGCCGGGGCTTGAATAAACAATTATTATTGAGATCGGAGCTGTCCAAAAAAAACAAATATTATTTAGATGGGTTAGGTTAGGTTAGGTTAGGTTAGGTTAGTATATGAATAATTGGTCGCCGAAGGCGACCAGGACGCCTAGAAGCCGGGGCTTGAATAAACAATTATTATTTAGATCGGAGCTGTCCAAAAAAACAAATATTATTTAGATGGGTTAGGTTAGGTTAGGTAAGTATATGAATAATTGGTCGCCGAAGGCGACCAGGACGCCTAGAAGCCGGGGCTTGAATAAACAATTATTATTAAGATCGGAGCTGTCCAAAAAAACAAATATTATTTAGATGGGTTAGGTTAGGTTAGGTTAGGTTTGGTTAGGTTAGTATATGAATATTTGGTCGACGAGTTTCCGGGGCTTGAATAAACAATTATTATTTAGATCGGAGCTGTCCAAAAAAACAAATATTATTTAGATGGGTTAGGTTAGGTTAGGTAAGGTTAGGTTAGTATATGAATAATTGGTCGCCGAAGGCGACCAGGACGCCTAGAAGCCGGGGCTTGAATAAACAATTATTATTTAGATCGGAGCTGTCCAAAAAAACAAATATTATTTAGATGGGTTAGGTTAGGTTAGGTAAGGTTAGGTTAGTATATGAATAATTGGTCGCCGAAGGCGACCAGGACGCCTAGAAGCCGGGGCTTGAATAAACAATTATTATTTAGATCGGAGCTGTCCAAAAAAACAAATATTATTTAGATGGGTTAGGTTAGGTTAGGTTAGGTTAGGTAAGGTTAGTATATGAATATTTGGTCGACGAGTTTCCGAGGCTTGAATAAACAATTATTATTTAGATCGGAGCTGTCCAAAAAACAAATATTATTTAGATGGGTTAGGTTAGGTTAGGTTAGGTTAGGTTAGGTTAGGTTAGGTTAGTATATGAATATTTGGTCGACGAGTTTCCGAGGCTTGAATAAACAATTATTATTTAGATCGGAGCTGTCCTAAAAAACAAATATTATTTAGATGGGTTAGGTTAGGTTAGGTTAGGTTAGGTTAGTATATGAATAATTGGTCGCCGAAGGCGACCAGGACGCCTAGAAGCCGGGGCTTGAATAAACAATTATTATTTAGATCGGAGCTGTCCAAAAAAAACAAATATTATTTAGATGGGTTAGGTTAGGTTAGGTTAGGTTAGGTTAGTATATGAATAATTGGTCGCCGAAGGCGACCAGGACGCCGAGAAGCCGAGGCTTGATTGAACAATTATTATTTAGATCGGAGCTGTCCAAAAAAACAAATATTATTTAGATGGGTTAGGTTAGGTTTGGTTAGGTTTGGTTAGGTTAGTATATGAATATTTGGTCGACGAGTTTCCGAGGCTTGAATAAACAATTATTATTTAGATCGGAGCTGTCCTAAAAAACAAATATTATTTAGATGGGTTAGGTTAGGTTAGGTTAGGTTAGGTTAGTATATGAATAATTGGTCGCCGAAGGCGACCAGGACGCCTAGAAGCCGGGGCTTGATTAAACAATTATTATTTAGATCGGAGCTGTCCAAAAAAAACAAATATTATTTAGATGGGTTAGGTTAGGTTAGGTTAGGTTAGGTTAGTATATGAATAATTGGTCGCCGAAGGCGACCAGGACGCCTAGAAGCCGGGGCTTGAATAAACAATTATTATTTAGATCGGAGCTGTCCAAAAAAACAAATATTATTTAGATGGGTTAGGTTAGGTTAGGTTAGGTTTGGTTAGGTTAGTATATTAATATTTGGTCGACGAGTTTCCGAGGCTTGAATAAACAATTATTATTTAGATCGGAGCTGTCCCAAAAAACAAATATTATTTAGATGGGTTAGGTTAGGTTAGGTTAGGTTAGGTTAGTATATGAATAATTGGTCGCCGAAGGCGACCAGGACGCCTAGAAGCCGGGGCTTGAATAAACAATTATTATTTAGATCGGAGCTGTCCAAAAAAACAAATATTATTTAGATGGGTTAGGTTAGGTTAGGTTAGGTTAGGTAAGGTTAGGTTAGGTTAGGTTAGGTAAGGTTAGTATATGAATATTTGGTCGACGAGTTTCCGAGGCTTGAATAAACAATTATTATTTAGATCGGAGCTGTCCAAAAAACAAATATTATTTAGATGGGTTAGGTTAGGTTAGGTTAGTATATGAATATTGTGTCGCCGAAGGCGACCAGGACGCCGAGAAGCCGAGGCTTGATTAAACAATTATTATTTAGATCGGAGCTGTCCAAAAAAACAAATTTTATTTAGATGGGTTAGGTTAGGTTAGGTTAGGTTTGGTTAGGTTAGTATATGAATATTTGGTCGACGAGTTTCCGAGGCTTGAATAAACAATTATTATTTAGATCGGAGCTGTCCTAAAAAACAAATATTATTTAGATGGGTTAGGTTAGGTTAGGTTAGGTTAGGTTAGTATATGAATAATTGGTCGCCGAAGGCGACCAGGACGCCTAGAAGCCGGGGCTTGAATAAACAATTATTATTGAGATCGGAGCTGTCCAAAAAAAACAAATTTTATTTAGATGGGTTAGGTTAGGTTAGGTTAGGTTTGGTTAGGTTAGTATATGAATATTTGGTCGACGAGTTTCCGAGGCTTGAATAAACAATTATTATTTAGATCGGAGCTGTCCTAAAAAACAAATATTATTTAGATGGGTTAGGTTAGGTTAGGTTAGGTTAGGTTAGTATATGAATAATTGGTCGCCGAAGGCGACCAGGACGCCTAGAAGCCGGGGCTTGAATAAACAATTATTATTTAGATCGGAGCTGTCCAAAAAAACAAATATTATTTAGATGGGTTAGGTTAGGTTAGGTAAGTATATGAATAATTGGTCGCCGAAGGCGACCAGGACGCCTAGAAGCCGGGGCTTGAATAAACAATTATTATTAAGATCGGAGCTGTCCAAAAAAACAAATATTATTTAGATGGGTTGAGTTAGGTTAGGTTAGTATATGAATATTTGGTCGACGAGTTTCCGGGGCTTGAATAAACAATTATTATTTAGATCGGAGCTGTCCAAAAAAACAAATATTATTTAGATGGGTTAGGTTAGGTTAGGTAAGGTTAGGTTAGTATATGAATAATTGGTCGCCGAAGGCGACCAGGACGCCTAGAAGCCGGGGCTTGAATAAACAATTATTATTTAGATCGGAGCTGTCCAAAAAAACAAATATTATTTAGATGGGTTAGGTTAGGTTAGGTAAGGTTAGGTTAGTATATGAATAATTGGTCGCCGAAGGCGACCAGGACGCCTAGAAGCCGGGGCTTGAATAAACAATTATTATTTAGATCGGAGCTGTCCAAAAAAACAAATATTATTTAGATGGGTTAGGTTAGGTTAGGTTAGGTTAGGTAAGGTTAGTATATGAATATTTGGTCGACGAGTTTCCGAGGCTTGAATAAACAATTATTATTTAGATCGGAGCTGTCCAAAAAACAAATATTATTTAGATGGGTTAGGTTAGGTTAGGTTAGGTTAGGTTAGGTTAGGTTAGGTTAGTATATGAATATTTGGTCGACGAGTTTCCGAGGCTTGAATAAACAATTATTATTTAGATCGGAGCTGTCCTAAAAAACAAATATTATTTAGATGGGTTAGGTTAGGTTAGGTTAGGTTAGGTTAGTATATGAATAATTGGTCGCCGAAGGCGACCAGGACGCCTAGAAGCCGGGGCTTGAATAAACAATTATTATTTAGATCGGAGCTGTCCAAAAAAAACAAATATTATTTAGATGGGTTAGGTTAGGTTAGGTTAGGTTAGTATATGAATAATTGGTCGCCGAAGGCGACCAGGACGCCGAGAAGCCGAGGCTTGATTGAACAATTATTATTTAGATCGGAGCTGTCCAAAAAAACAAATATTATTTAGATGGGTTAGGTTAGGTTTGGTTAGGTTTGGTTAGGTTAGTATATGAATATTTGGTCGACGAGTTTCCGAGGCTTGAATAAACAATTATTATTTAGATCGGAGCTGTCCTAAAAAACAAATATTATTTAGATGGGTTAGGTTAGGTTAGGTTAGGTTAGGTTAGTATATGAATAATTGGTCGCCGAAGGCGACCAGGACGCCTAGAAGCCGGGGCTTGATTAAACAATTATTATTTAGATCGGAGCTGTCCAAAAAAAACAAATATTATTTAGATGGGTTAGGTTAGGTTAGGTTAGGTTAGGTTAGTATATGAATAATTGGTCGCCGAAGGCGACCAGGACGCCTAGAAGCCGGGGCTTGAATAAACAATTATTATTTAGATCGGAGCTGTCCAAAAAAACAAATATTATTTAGATGGGTTAGGTTAGGTTAGGTTAGGTTTGGTTAGGTTAGTATATTAATATTTGGTCGACGAGTTTCCGAGGCTTGAATAAACAATTATTATTTAGATCGGAGCTGTCCAAAAAAACAAATATTATTTAGATGGGTTAGGTTAGGTTAGGTTAGGTTAGGTTAGTATATGAATAATTGGTCGCCGAAGGCGACCAGGACGCCTAGAAGCCGGGGCTTGAATAAACAATTATTATTTAGATCGGAGCTGTCCAAAAAAACAAATATTATTTAGATGGGTTAGGTTAGGTTAGGTTAGGTTAGGTAAGGTTAGGTTAGGTTAGGTTAGGTAAGGTTAGTATATGAATATTTGGTCGACGAGTTTCCGAGGCTTGAATAAACAATTATTATTTAGATCGGAGCTGTCCAAAAAACAAATATTATTTAGATGGGTTAGGTTAGGTTAGGTTAGGTTTGGTTAGGTTAGTATATTAATATTTGGTCGACGAGTTTCCGAGGCTTGAATAAACAATTATTATTTAGATCGGAGCTGTCCAAAAAAACAAATATTATTTAGATGGGTTAGGTTAGGTTAGGTTAGGTTAGGTTAGTATATGAATAATTGGTCGCCGAAGGCGACCAGGACGCCTAGAAGCCGGGGCTTGAATAAACAATTATTATTTAGATCGGAGCTGTCCAAAAAAACAAATATTATTTAGATGGGTTAGGTTAGGTTAGGTTAGGTTAGGTAAGGTTAGGTTAGGTAAGGTTAGTATATGAATATTTGGTCGACGAGTTTCCGAGGCTTGAATAAACAATTATTATTTAGATCGGAGCTGTCCAAAAAAACAAATATTATTTAGATGGGTTAGGTTAGGTTAGGTTAGGTTAGGTTAGTATATGAATAATTGGTCGCCGAAGGCGACCAGGACGCCTAGAAGCCGGGGCTTGAATAAACAATTATTATTTAGATCGGAGCTGTCCAAAAAAACCAAATATTATTTAGATGGGTTAGGTTAGGTTAGGTTAGGTTAGGTTAGTATATGAATAATTGGTCGCCGAAGGCGACCAGGACGCCTAGAAGCCGGGGCTTGAATAAACAATTATTATTTAGATCGGAGCTGTCCAAAAAAACAAATATTATTTAGATGGGTTAGGTTAGGTTAGGTAAGGTTAGGTTAGTATATGAATAATTGGTCGCCGAAGGCGACCAGGACGCCTAGAAGCCGGGGCTTGAATAAACAATTATTATTTAGATCGGAGCTGTCCAAAAAAACAAATATTATTTAGATGGGTTAGGTTAGGTTAGGTTAGGTTAGGTAAGGTAAGTATATGAATATTTGGTCGACGAGTTTCCGAGGCTTGAATAAACAATTATTATTTAGATCGGAGCTGTCCAAAAAACAAATATTATTTAGATGGGTTAGGTTAGGTTAGGTTAGGTTAGGTTAGGTTAGTATATGAATATTTGGTCGACGAGTTTCCGAGGCTTGAATAAACAATTATTATTTAGATCGGAGCTGTCCTTAAAAACAAATATTATTTAGATGGGTTAGGTTAGGTTAGGTTAGGTTAGGTTAGTATATGAATAATTGGTCGCCGAAGGCGACCAGGACGCCTAGAAGCCGGGGCTTGATTAAACAATTATTATTTAGATCGGAGCTGTCCAAAAAAAACAAATATTATTTAGATGGGTTAGGTTAGGTTAGGTTAGGTTAGGTTAGGTTAGTATATGAATAATTGGTCGCCGAAGGCGACCAGGACGCCTAGAAGCCGGGGCTTGAATAAACAATTATTATTTAGATCGGAGCTGTCCAAAAAAACAAATATTATTTAGATGGGTTAGGTTAGGTTAGGTTAGGTTTGGTTAGGTTAGTATATTAATATTTGGTCGACGAGTTTCCGAGGCTTGAATAAACAATTATTATTTAGATCGGAGCTGTCCAAAAAAACAAATATTATTTAGATGGGTTAGGTAAGGTTAGGTTAGGTTAGGTTAGTATATGAATAATTGGTCGCCGAAGGCGACCAGGACGCCTAGAAGCCGGGGCTTGAATAAACAATTATTATTTAGATCGGAGCTGTCCAAAAAAAACAAATATTATTTAGATGGGTTAGGTTAGGTTAGGTTAGGTTAGGTAAGGTTAGGTTAGGTTAGGTTAGGTAAGGTTAGTATATGAATATTTGGTCGACGAGTTTCCGAGGCTTGAATAAACAATTATTATTTAGATCGGAGCTGTCCAAAAAACAAATATTATTTAGATGGGTTAGGTAAGGTTAGGTTAGGTTAGGTTAGGTTAGGTTAGGTTAGGTTAGGTTAGTATATGAATATTGTGTCGCCGAAGGCGACCAGGACGCCGAGAAGCCGAGGCTTGATTAAACAATTATTATTTAGATCGGAGCTGTCCAAAAAAACAAATTTTATTTAGATGGGTTAGGTTAGGTTAGGTTAGGCTTGGTTAGGTTAGTATATGAATATTTGGTCGACGAGTTTCCGAGGCTTGAATAAACAATTATTATTTAGATCGGAGCTGTCCTAAAAAACAAATATTATTTAGATGGGTTAGGTTAGGTTAGGTTAGGTTAGGTTAGTATATGAATAATTGGTCGCCGACGGCGACCAGGACGCCTAGAAGCCGGGGCTTGAATAAAAAATTATTATTTAGATCGGAGCTGTCCAAAAAAACAAATATTATTTAGATGGGTTAGGTTAGGTTAGGTTAGGTTAGGTTAGGTTAGGTTAGGTTAGGTTAGGTTAGGTTAGGTTAGTATATGAATAATTGGTCGCCGAAGGCGACCAGGACGCCTAGAAGCCGGGGCTTGAATAAACAATTATTATTTAGATCGGAGCTGTCCAAAAAAAACAAATATTATTTAGATGGGTTAGGTTAGGTTAGGTTAGGTTAGGTTAGTATATGAATAATTGGTCGCCGAAGGCGACCAGGACGCCTAGAAGCCGGGGCTTGAATAAACAATTATTATTTAGATCGGAGCTGTCCAAAAAAACAAATATTATTTAGATGGGTTAGGTTAGGTTAGGTAAGTATATGAATAATTGGTCGCCGAAGGCGACCAGGACGCCTTGAAGCCGGGGCTTGAATAAACAATTATTATTTAGATCGGAGCTGTCCAAAAAAAACAAATATTATTTAGATGGGTTAGGTTAGGTTAGGTTAGGTTAGGTTAGTATATGAATAATTGGTCGCCGAAGGCGACCAGGACGCCTAGAAGCCGGGGCTTGAATAAACAATTATTATTTAGATCGGAGCTGTCCAAAAAAACAAATATTATTTAGATGGGTTAGGTTAGGTTAGGTTAGGTTAGGTAAGGTTAGTATATGAATATTTGGTCGACGAGTTTCCGAGGCTTGAATAAACAATTATTATTTAGATCGGAGCTGTCCAAAAAACAAATATTATTTAGATGGGTTAGGTTAGGTTAGGTTAGGTTAGGTTAGGTTAGGTTAGGTTAGTATATGAATATTTGGTCGACGAGTTTCCGAGGCTTGAATAAACAATTATTATTTAGATCGGAGCTGTCCTAAAAAACAAATATTATTTAGATGGGTTAGGTTAGGTTAGGTTAGGTTAGGTTAGTATATGAATAATTGGTCGCCGAAGGCGACCAGGACGCCTAGAAGCCGGGGCTTGAATAAACAATTATTATTTAGATCGGAGCTGTCCAAAAAAAACAAATATTATTTAGATGGGTTAGGTTAGGTTAGGTTAGGTTAGGTTAGTATATGAATAATTGGTCGCCGAAGGCGACCAGGACGCCGAGAAGCCGAGGCTTGATTGAACAATTATTATTTAGATCGGAGCTGTCCAAAAAAACAAATATTATTTAGATGGGTTAGGTTAGGTTTGGTTAGGTTTGGTTAGGTTAGTATATGAATATTTGGTCGACGAGTTTCCGAGGCTTGAATAAACAATTATTATTTAGATCGGAGCTGTCCTAAAAAACAAATATTATTTAGATGGGTTAGGTTAGGTTAGGTTAGGTTAGGTTAGTATATGAATAATTGGTCGCCGAAGGCGACCAGGACGCCTAGAAGCCGGGGCTTGATTAAACAATTATTATTTAGATCGGAGCTGTCCAAAAAAAACAAATATTATTTAGATGGGTTAGGTTAGGTTAGGTTAGGTTAGGTTAGTATATGAATAATTGGTCGCCGAAGGCGACCAGGACGCCTAGAAGCCGGGGCTTGAATAAACAATTATTATTTAGATCGGAGCTGTCCAAAAAAACAAATATTATTTAGATGGGTTAGGTTAGGTTAGGTTAGGTTTGGTTAGGTTAGTATATTAATATTTGGTCGACGAGTTTCCGAGGCTTGAATAAACAATTATTATTTAGATCGGAGCTGTCCCAAAAAACAAATATTATTTAGATGGGTTAGGTTAGGTTAGGTTAGGTTAGGTTAGTATATGAATAATTGGTCGCCGAAGGCGACCAGGACGCCTAGAAGCCGGGGCTTGAATAAACAATTATTATTTAGATCGGAGCTGTCCAAAAAAACAAATATTATTTAGATGGGTTAGGTTAGGTTAGGTTAGGTTAGGTAAGGTTAGGTTAGGTTAGGTTAGGTAAGGTTAGTATATGAATATTTGGTCGACGAGTTTCCGAGGCTTGAATAAACAATTATTATTTAGATCGGAGCTGTCCAAAAAACAAATATTATTTAGATGGGTTAGGTTAGGTTAGGTTAGTATATGAATATTGTGTCGCCGAAGGCGACCAGGACGCCGAGAAGCCGAGGCTTGATTAAACAATTATTATTTAGATCGGAGCTGTCCAAAAAAACAAATTTTATTTAGATGGGTTAGGTTAGGTTAGGTTAGGTTTGGTTAGGTTAGTATATGAATATTTGGTCGACGAGTTTCCGAGGCTTGAATAAACAATTATTATTTAGATCGGAGCTGTCCTAAAAAACAAATATTATTTAGATGGGTTAGGTTAGGTTAGGTTAGGTTAGGTTAGTATATGAATAATTGGTCGCCGAAGGCGACCAGGACGCCTAGAAGCCGGGGCTTGAATAAACAATTATTATTGAGATCGGAGCTGTCCAAAAAAAACAAATTTTATTTAGATGGGTTAGGTTAGGTTAGGTTAGGTTTGGTTAGGTTAGTATATGAATATTTGGTCGACGAGTTTCCGAGGCTTGAATAAACAATTATTATTTAGATCGGAGCTGTCCTAAAAAACAAATATTATTTAGATGGGTTAGGTTAGGTTAGGTTAGGTTAGGTTAGTATATGAATAATTGGTCGCCGAAGGCGACCAGGACGCCTAGAAGCCGGGGCTTGAATAAACAATTATTATTTAGATCGGAGCTGTCCAAAAAAACAAATATTATTTAGATGGGTTAGGTTAGGTTAGGTAAGTATATGAATAATTGGTCGCCGAAGGCGACCAGGACGCCTAGAAGCCGGGGCTTGAATAAACAATTATTATTAAGATCGGAGCTGTCCAAAAAAACAAATATTATTTAGATGGGTTGAGTTAGGTTAGGTTAGTATATGAATATTTGGTCGACGAGTTTCCGGGGCTTGAATAAACAATTATTATTTAGATCGGAGCTGTCCAAAAAAACAAATATTATTTAGATGGGTTAGGTTAGGTTAGGTAAGGTTAGGTTAGTATATGAATAATTGGTCGCCGAAGGCGACCAGGACGCCTAGAAGCCGGGGCTTGAATAAACAATTATTATTTAGATCGGAGCTGTCCAAAAAAACAAATATTATTTAGATGGGTTAGGTTAGGTTAGGTAAGGTTAGGTTAGTATATGAATAATTGGTCGCCGAAGGCGACCAGGACGCCTAGAAGCCGGGGCTTGAATAAACAATTATTATTTAGATCGGAGCTGTCCAAAAAAACAAATATTATTTAGATGGGTTAGGTTAGGTTAGGTTAGGTTAGGTAAGGTTAGTATATGAATATTTGGTCGACGAGTTTCCGAGGCTTGAATAAACAATTATTATTTAGATCGGAGCTGTCCAAAAAACAAATATTATTTAGATGGGTTAGGTTAGGTTAGGTTAGGTTAGGTTAGGTTAGGTTAGGTTAGTATATGAATATTTGGTCGACGAGTTTCCGAGGCTTGAATAAACAATTATTATTTAGATCGGAGCTGTCCTAAAAAACAAATATTATTTAGATGGGTTAGGTTAGGTTAGGTTAGGTTAGGTTAGTATATGAATAATTGGTCGCCGAAGGCGACCAGGACGCCTAGAAGCCGGGGCTTGAATAAACAATTATTATTTAGATCGGAGCTGTCCAAAAAAAACAAATATTATTTAGATGGGTTAGGTTAGGTTAGGTTAGGTTAGTATATGAATAATTGGTCGCCGAAGGCGACCAGGACGCCGAGAAGCCGAGGCTTGATTGAACAATTATTATTTAGATCGGAGCTGTCCAAAAAAACAAATATTATTTAGATGGGTTAGGTTAGGTTTGGTTAGGTTTGGTTAGGTTAGTATATGAATATTTGGTCGACGAGTTTCCGAGGCTTGAATAAACAATTATTATTTAGATCGGAGCTGTCCTAAAAAACAAATATTATTTAGATGGGTTAGGTTAGGTTAGGTTAGGTTAGGTTAGTATATGAATAATTGGTCGCCGAAGGCGACCAGGACGCCTAGAAGCCGGGGCTTGATTAAACAATTATTATTTAGATCGGAGCTGTCCAAAAAAAACAAATATTATTTAGATGGGTTAGGTTAGGTTAGGTTAGGTTAGGTTAGTATATGAATAATTGGTCGCCGAAGGCGACCAGGACGCCTAGAAGCCGGGGCTTGAATAAACAATTATTATTTAGATCGGAGCTGTCCAAAAAAACAAATATTATTTAGATGGGTTAGGTTAGGTTAGGTTAGGTTTGGTTAGGTTAGTATATTAATATTTGGTCGACGAGTTTCCGAGGCTTGAATAAACAATTATTATTTAGATCGGAGCTGTCCAAAAAAACAAATATTATTTAGATGGGTTAGGTTAGGTTAGGTTAGGTTAGGTTAGTATATGAATAATTGGTCGCCGAAGGCGACCAGGACGCCTAGAAGCCGGGGCTTGAATAAACAATTATTATTTAGATCGGAGCTGTCCAAAAAAACAAATATTATTTAGATGGGTTAGGTTAGGTTAGGTTAGGTTAGGTAAGGTTAGGTTAGGTTAGGTTAGGTAAGGTTAGTATATGAATATTTGGTCGACGAGTTTCCGAGGCTTGAATAAACAATTATTATTTAGATCGGAGCTGTCCAAAAAACAAATATTATTTAGATGGGTTAGGTTAGGTTAGGTTAGGTTTGGTTAGGTTAGTATATTAATATTTGGTCGACGAGTTTCCGAGGCTTGAATAAACAATTATTATTTAGATCGGAGCTGTCCAAAAAAACAAATATTATTTAGATGGGTTAGGTTAGGTTAGGTTAGGTTAGGTTAGTATATGAATAATTGGTCGCCGAAGGCGACCAGGACGCCTAGAAGCCGGGGCTTGAATAAACAATTATTATTTAGATCGGAGCTGTCCAAAAAAACAAATATTATTTAGATGGGTTAGGTTAGGTTAGGTTAGGTTAGGTAAGGTTAGGTTAGGTAAGGTTAGTATATGAATATTTGGTCGACGAGTTTCCGAGGCTTGAATAAACAATTATTATTTAGATCGGAGCTGTCCAAAAAAACAAATATTATTTAGATGGGTTAGGTTAGGTTAGGTTAGGTTAGGTTAGTATATGAATAATTGGTCGCCGAAGGCGACCAGGACGCCTAGAAGCCGGGGCTTGAATAAACAATTATTATTTAGATCGGAGCTGTCCAAAAAAACCAAATATTATTTAGATGGGTTAGGTTAGGTTAGGTTAGGTTAGGTTAGTATATGAATAATTGGTCGCCGAAGGCGACCAGGACGCCTAGAAGCCGGGGCTTGAATAAACAATTATTATTTAGATCGGAGCTGTCCAAAAAAACAAATATTATTTAGATGGGTTAGGTTAGGTTAGGTAAGGTTAGGTTAGTATATGAATAATTGGTCGCCGAAGGCGACCAGGACGCCTAGAAGCCGGGGCTTGAATAAACAATTATTATTTAGATCGGAGCTGTCCAAAAAAACAAATATTATTTAGATGGGTTAGGTTAGGTTAGGTTAGGTTAGGTAAGGTAAGTATATGAATATTTGGTCGACGAGTTTCCGAGGCTTGAATAAACAATTATTATTTAGATCGGAGCTGTCCAAAAAACAAATATTATTTAGATGGGTTAGGTTAGGTTAGGTTAGGTTAGGTTAGGTTAGTATATGAATATTTGGTCGACGAGTTTCCGAGGCTTGAATAAACAATTATTATTTAGATCGGAGCTGTCCTTAAAAACAAATATTATTTAGATGGGTTAGGTTAGGTTAGGTTAGGTTAGGTTAGTATATGAATAATTGGTCGCCGAAGGCGACCAGGACGCCTAGAAGCCGGGGCTTGATTAAACAATTATTATTTAGATCGGAGCTGTCCAAAAAAAACAAATATTATTTAGATGGGTTAGGTTAGGTTAGGTTAGGTTAGGTTAGGTTAGTATATGAATAATTGGTCGCCGAAGGCGACCAGGACGCCTAGAAGCCGGGGCTTGAATAAACAATTATTATTTAGATCGGAGCTGTCCAAAAAAACAAATATTATTTAGATGGGTTAGGTTAGGTTAGGTTAGGTTTGGTTAGGTTAGTATATTAATATTTGGTCGACGAGTTTCCGAGGCTTGAATAAACAATTATTATTTAGATCGGAGCTGTCCAAAAAAACAAATATTATTTAGATGGGTTAGGTAAGGTTAGGTTAGGTTAGGTTAGTATATGAATAATTGGTCGCCGAAGGCGACCAGGACGCCTAGAAGCCGGGGCTTGAATAAACAATTATTATTTAGATCGGAGCTGTCCAAAAAAAACAAATATTATTTAGATGGGTTAGGTTAGGTTAGGTTAGGTTAGGTAAGGTTAGGTTAGGTTAGGTTAGGTAAGGTTAGTATATGAATATTTGGTCGACGAGTTTCCGAGGCTTGAATAAACAATTATTATTTAGATCGGAGCTGTCCAAAAAACAAATATTATTTAGATGGGTTAGGTAAGGTTAGGTTAGGTTAGGTTAGGTTAGGTTAGGTTAGGTTAGGTTAGTATATGAATATTGTGTCGCCGAAGGCGACCAGGACGCCGAGAAGCCGAGGCTTGATTAAACAATTATTATTTAGATCGGAGCTGTCCAAAAAAACAAATTTTATTTAGATGGGTTAGGTTAGGTTAGGTTAGGCTTGGTTAGGTTAGTATATGAATATTTGGTCGACGAGTTTCCGAGGCTTGAATAAACAATTATTATTTAGATCGGAGCTGTCCTAAAAAACAAATATTATTTAGATGGGTTAGGTTAGGTTAGGTTAGGTTAGGTTAGTATATGAATAATTGGTCGCCGACGGCGACCAGGACGCCTAGAAGCCGGGGCTTGAATAAAAAATTATTATTTAGATCGGAGCTGTCCAAAAAAACAAATATTATTTAGATGGGTTAGGTTAGGTTAGGTTAGGTTAGGTTAGGTTAGGTTAGGTTAGGTTAGGTTAGGTTAGGTTAGTATATGAATAATTGGTCGCCGAAGGCGACCAGGACGCCTAGAAGCCGGGGCTTGAATAAACAATTATTATTTAGATCGGAGCTGTCCAAAAAAAACAAATATTATTTAGATGGGTTAGGTTAGGTTAGGTTAGGTTAGGTTAGTATATGAATAATTGGTCGCCGAAGGCGACCAGGACGCCTAGAAGCCGGGGCTTGAATAAACAATTATTATTTAGATCGGAGCTGTCCAAAAAAACAAATATTATTTAGATGGGTTAGGTTAGGTTAGGTAAGTATATGAATAATTGGTCGCCGAAGGCGACCAGGACGCCTTGAAGCCGGGGCTTGAATAAACAATTATTATTTAGATCGGAGCTGTCCAAAAAAAACAAATATTATTTAGATGGGTTAGGTTAGGTTAGGTTAGGTTAGGTTAGTATATGAATAATTGGTCGCCGAAGGCGACCAGGACGCCTAGAAGCCGGGGCTTGAATAAACAATTATTATTTAGATCGGAGCTGTCCAAAAAAACAAATATTATTTAGATGGGTTAGGTTAGGTTAGGTAAGTATATGAATAATTGGTCGCCGAAGGCGACCAGGACGCCTAGAAGCCGGGGCTTGAATAAACAATTATTATTTAGATCGGAGCTGTCCAAAAAAACAAATATTATTTAGATGGGTTAGGTTAGGTTTGGTTAGGTTTGGTTAGGTTAGTATATGAATATTTGGTCGACGAGTTTCCGGGGCTTGAATAAACAATTATTATTTAGATCGGAGCTGTCCAAAAAAACAAATATTATTTAGATGGGTTAGGTTAGGTTAGGTAAGGTTAGGTTAGTATATGAATAATTGGTCGCCGAAGGCGACCAGGACGCCTAGAAGCCGGGGCTTGAATAAACAATTATTATTTAGATCGGAGCTGTCCAAAAAAACAAATATTATTTAGATGGGTTAGGTTAGGTTAGGTAAGGTTAGGTTAGTATATGAATAATTGGTCGCCGAAGGCGACCAGGACGCCTAGAAGCCGGGGCTTGAATAAACAATTATTATTTAGATCGGAGCTGTCCAAAAAAACAAATATTATTTAGATGGGTTAGGTTAGGTTAGGTAAGGTTAGGTTAGTATATGAATAATTGGTCGCCGAAGGCGACCAGGACGCCTAGAAGCCGGGGCTTGAATAAACAATTATTATTTAGATCGGAGCTGTCCAAAAAAACAAATATTATTTAGATGGGTTAGGTTAGGTTAGGTTAGGTTAGGTAAGGTTAGTATATGAATATTTGGTCGACGAGTTTCCGAGGCTTGAATAAACAATTATTATTTAGATCGGAGCTGTCCAAAAAACAAATATTATTTAGATGGGTTAGGTTAGGTTTTTTTTTTTTTTTTTTTTTTTTTTTTTTTTTTTTTTTTGCTAGTGGGCCTACCTCCCCGGCGACTTACGCCCCGGGGCCGAGGAAGCTAAGCTATAATTAAGTTTTTCAGTACAAGTGTTTTATTTAGAAAATACAATTATTTGGTTTGGACATGGGTAGGGTGGTTGAGGGTTGTTTTTGCTATTTGATACAATTTCCTTCCCTCAACCACCCGATTAGAGTCCGCGTCTTATACATTAATTTCTTATAACTAATTATACAAAGTTTTATTAATATTTTAGAAGGGTAATTATGGTAAAAAAAAATATAGAAGTAACTTTTATAAGTCTATTTGTTTACAATTTTGATTAAGTTACGTTAAAGTTACTAAGCTAATTACAAAAATCTTAGATGTTAGGGTATTATGAGCTAATACATTTCTTTGTTGTTACATTTATGTTACATTATATTATGATGGATGAATACAGTGATAAAATGAAATATAAACTAAAATCTGAATATAAGGATCTTATGGTTAACGTATTAATGTAAGGTTGTTTTTAAATTGACAATTATTATATAAGTTTAATTCCATATATTATGAACATTATACTCTGTAATAACAACAATGCTTTAGTGTATGCAAGAGGAGAATATTGTACATTTCAAGTAAATGCTTATAATATGGTAATGGTAAAAAAAAAAATTAAACTATTTCTTTGTTGTTAGATTGATATTAAATATATTATGATGGATGAATACAGTGCTAAAGTAAAATATAAAGTAAAATCTAAATATAGAGGTCTTATGATTAACTTAATGTTAGGTTGTTTTAAAAATTAACAATTATTGTATAGATTTAAGTTCACATCTTATGAGCATTATACTCTGTAATAACAATACTTTAATGTATGCAAGAAGAGAATATTGTACATGTAAATTAAAGGTTTATGATATGGCAATGGTAAAAATAACAAAATAACGATTGAATTGGGGTGGATTACGAGCCTGTTATTTGTGGGTTGTTGTATTCTTTGATGGCATCTATAATCTTAGTGACCATGCTTAGAAGGGATTCTATGGTTTGGGGTTTGTTGTCGATTAGGGAGTAGGGATTGTGGGAATTTCTGTTTTTCTGTAAGTGACTGTATCTAAGGCGTTCGAAGCGTGGGCATTCCTCTATTAAGTGTTGGAGTGTTTGTGTAGTGTTTGTGTCGCAGGGGCAAGTGTCGTTGTCTGTGATGTGGAAGCGTTTTAGGTGATCTTTAGCGAAGGAATGCCCAGTGAGTAACTGTGTGATTTGAAATGTAGTGGGATATAGTTTAATAAATGTGTTGATATTGTTGATGCTTTGTAAAAGATCTTTCGTGTGTTTTGCTGTGGATTCTTCATTGAACCGCTTGTCCCATAGTCTGGCGGTTTCTTGTTTGGCCCGCTGTTTGATATATGCCATCGGGCATTGTGTGTAGAAGTATTTGAGATGGGAGTTTGCGGCTGATTTGGCCGCCTCGTCGGCCGCCTCGTTGCCAGCTATACCGGCGTGACCTTTTACCCAGTTGAACTTTATGTTTATGTGTGGATTATTTGTTATGTTTTTATGTATGTCAGTGACTATGTTGTGTGTATTGTTTGATTGGCCGATCGCTTGTAGCGCTGCCATCGAATCAGAATTAATTATATATGTGTGTATGTTTTTGTTTTGTTGTTTGAGTGAGTGTGCGATGGCCCAGTCGCTGGCTCCCTTTATAGCAACCAGTTCGGCTTGGAACACCGTGCATGTTGGGTGTAGCTTCCGCTTCCATTTGTGTATTATTTGAGTGTTGTTAGGAGAGTAAGCAACGTAGGCGGCTCCTGTTTGCCCCGCCTCTTGCTTGCTCCCGTCTGTGTATATGTTAATGGTGTTGTCTGCCGTGTGTTGGTCGAGGTTGTTTTTATATGTTCTGTATTTGATAAGTGGTCTGGAAGCGGGGTGTAAGAGCTCGGTGAATAGTGTTGGTCGTTCAACTGGGATGTCATCCGGTATGTGTTTGCTTGCTCCCTTAATACGTGCCACCTCGATCTCGCAGGACTCGAGGACCTTAAGATCTAAGGGAACGAATCCCGCGAGAGCGACGGCCGCATTAGTGGAAACGTTTTTGAACGCTCTGGTGACTCGCAGAGCGAATCCCCTTTGCGTCTTTAGTAGTAATTTCCTATTATATTTTTTATTTGCCGCGTGACCCCAGATCGAGGCACCGTAAGTTATTATTGGCTCAATTACCATTTGGTAAATGAGTCTTATGTTTTCTGGGTGTGGTCCCCATGTAGGTCGTGTAAAGAGGGTGAGTTTATTAAATATGTGTGTGGCTTTAGTGGTAATATATGTGATGTGATGTTTGAAAGTGAGTTTGTTATCTAATATGATTCCTAAATATTTCATTTTATGTGTAAACTGTAGTAAGGTGTTATCAAAGTATATTTTACAGGTTTGCGCTGGATTAGAGAAGGCTATGAGCTGCGTCTTGTCGGGTCCGAAGTGGAGTTTGACCCCTTCGCCCCATTCTTTAACAATGTTCAGTGCATGGTTAGTTTGAAGCTCTAGTTCCTTGATGTCTTTGTGTGTGATCAATAGAATGACATCGTCCGCGAACGCTTGGATGTTGCACCCTGGTGGGAGTGTTGTGTTTAATAAAGTGTTGAGTATGATGTTCCAGAGAATCGGACCACATGCCGACCCCTGGATACATCCCTTTTGTGTATTGCGTGTTGTGCTTGTATTGCCCATATGGAGTGTTACTGATCTGTTGGTGAGATAATTTTGTATTAATTTGTATATATTGAGCGGGCACTTGACTAACCGTAATCCGCTCAATACCGCCGGCCACCAAGCGTTATCGAAGGCGGCTTTGATATCGAGGGATACGGCTATGGTGTGTTGTTTGTGTTGTTTTGCGTTTTGTATAATATCTAAAGTGTTCTGTACGGCGTGTATAGTGCTTGTTTGTTCGGTGAAGCCGAATTGTGCTCGGTTCAGTAGCTTAAGCTTGTGCGCATTATAAGTGAGGCGTTTGGTAAATAGTTTCTCCAGTACTTTTCCGAACACAGGGATTAGCCCTATGGGTCTGAATGAGCTAAGATTGGTATAGTCAGGTTTATTGGGTTTTGGTATAACCTTGACTATCGCCTCTTTCCACATGGTTGGGAAGTGTGAAAGTTGTAGGCAGCGATTCATTATGTTGGTTATTAGTTCGGGGTAATTTTGGGCAAAGACCAGGCAGATGTCACTAGTGAGGTGGTCCTTGCCTGGGGCTTTGGTGTGTCGGATGGATTCGATCGCTGAGATTATTTCAGAAGAGGTGAACGGAGGGTCATCCTCTGTGTCGGGTAGTAGACTGGAGTTGTTGCGCATGTTCGTGTGTCTTACGTCCGTGTCAGGGGCGTCGTCGGGGTAAAAATGTGTGAGTAGTGCCTGTGATGTCTCCTCCTCATTGCGTGTGAATTTGTTGTTTACCTTAAGGGTACGGGGTTGAATGGAGTTGTTGGATTTGAGTAATCTGTTAGTTACAGACCAGACGTCTTCTGCGCCTTGTGCGTTGCAGAATAGCCTGAAATGGTCTGTAGATGTTTTCCTAAGTGTCTGTGTGTATACGAGTTTTGTTTCGTAATACGTGTTTAATAGGTCTGTAGGAGGCGTACGCTTGTGTTTTGAGTGTGTGTGTATTTCATGGTGTAGGCTGATACATTGTTTTTTCAGGTGTTCTAGTCTTTCACTCCACCAGGGTGCTTGTGGCTTTCTCAGTCCTGTTTTAACTGCGAAAGATTCCAGGCAAGCGTCGTTTATTGTGTCGGTGAGGGATAGAACAAACTCGTCTAACTGTTGTGCTGATAGTGAAAATATATTTGTTTTGAGCGTGTGTTGTTGAGTTATTAATGTGTGGAGTGTTTCTTTGAAAGTGTGCCAATTTGCCTTGCTGGTGTTGTATTTAAATGTGCTATTGTTTGTGGCGTGTGGTATAGGATCCGTTTGACAATCCAATACGAATCCTATAGGATTGTGTTGTGTAGATGGGAACAAGCGCTGTTTGACTCCCCATTTGTGTATGTGGTGATATGTGTGTATGGATGAGAGTGTGAGGTCGATAATAGAGGACCTCTCCGTTCCATGTGTAATTGTTTGGAAAGTGGGTGTGTTACCTGTGTTGTTTATGTAGAGATCGTTGGAGTTTAATGTGTCTATTAATTGTTGTCCCCGTGGGTTATTACGGGGGCTGCCCCAGAGTTGGTGCCACGCGTTAAAGTCGCCGCCAATTACGATGTTTGAGTTAGTGTATGTTTTTGTGAATGTGTCTAGTATGTCTAGGGTGTTATTGGTGTCGGTTTTCGGTTCAACGTAAACCGACGCAATGTATAGAGTTTTTGTTTTAGTGGGTATAGCAATAACTACTATATTCCCTGTGGTGTATTGAGATATGATGTGTGCGTTGATGTCTGTGCGGGTTATAATGCAGGCTTTCGTTGTGTCCGCCGAATCGGACTGAAACACGCGGAGGCCTGCAATATTTTTAACTGTGTTTTTGTATGTGTAGGGTTCGGATATGATGGCGATGTCGAGTTTATTTGTGATGAAGTGGTGTTTTAGTTCTTGTGTAGCGTTGCGAGACCGGTCAAGGTTCGCCTGTATGAATTTAATATTTTTGTGCATGTTTAGATGTAATTAACTTTGGCCTCAACGCGGGCACGCATAGCTTTAACTTTGGGGCAGTTCTCGGAGTCGGCGCGGTGTTGTGTGTCGGTGTTTGTTTTATATTGGGCATTATGCTCATTGCAATTGGCACACTTGTGTGTTTGCACCTTGCACTCTGCTGTGTGATGGTGCGCAGAGCACTTGGCGCATGTTGGTTTGGTTGCAGGGCAGCGGCTCTTGGTATGGCCGAAGTTTAGGCAGTTTTGACACTGCCTAAACGGTGAAAAATTGCTGCAATGGACGCGCTGCATCCCTATGTTTACCCTGCCTAGGTCGGCAAATGCCTTCCAGGCAGAGGGCGTGGTGTTGAGTACTGCATTATATAGGGTTGCGTTCCTATTTTGGGCTATAAATTTAATGCTAAATGTGTGTTCGGTGAGGGTTGGGTTCTGATCTTTTATGGTTTTTTCTAATTCAATTTCGGGTGTTATTTTCTTTATACCTTTGAGGATGATCATTGGATCAATCCGTTTCTCTTCTTGTGTTTTGATGTTGATGTTTTTTTGTAGCTGTGTAACTGTATGCTTTTTATGCTCGTCTTTTTCAAAGACGAGTTTGATTTTATTTTTGGAGAGCGGAGTTACCTTTAGCGGGGCGTATCCGCCCTGTCGGAAGTTCACTGTTTTAGTTATTTGCGCAATTATCTGCTCCGCTGTATTGAGACCCTCTCCGGACACTACGACAGAAGGGCCTGCAGGGGGTTTGGGGGTGGCGGCGGCATTGGCGTAAGATTGATAGATCCTATGCGGGTCCTCCGCCCCTGGCATTAACCCCGTCGGTGCGGGTTTAGGACATGCCTTTAGGACCCTGGTGTGTTCCTGCAGGGCCTTATTAGATTGCTCGAGTAACCGAGAGTGGGCCTCGAGTTTGTGTAGTAGTTGTTGCTGTGTGTCGTTAGATGGTGCAGTTGTGGTATCAGTGGCCTGTGGTGTTGGTGGTTTAGGAGGGGAAGGGGTGGAAGGGTCGAGCATGGCGATGACTCCAAAGAGGCCGTTTATTGCCTCAGTGATCGTGGTTTTGAGATCACCCTTTAGGTTGCGGGAGGCTAATACTGCGTCCAAGCCTTTCTTTCTATAGTCTCTCGCCATCTCTATGTATGTGGACTCCGCAGGGGGAGCTGAGCGGGTGAAAGACGGGCTCAGAGTGTCCACTAGGGACCGCCTGGCGGCTGCTGTGGTCATGTGAGGTGACGGAATGTCCGATTTGGATGATTTGGGAGGGGTTCTGGGTAACATGTCTGCAGAGGGGGGTGCGGGGGGGCTAAAATGTGGACGGGTGTATACACCTCTTTGAGCTGAGTTGTTTGATACCCAACTCGAGGGGGTGGGGGTGAGGGGGAAGATTTTGTTGCAATGGGGGGGAAAAACCTGTTTTGTGGGGTGGAGGGGGGTTTGCGAAAGGAACAGTATACGCTATCAAATAGAACTCGCCGAGCCGGTTTGAATGAGCCCAAGCTCGACGGGTTTAGGATGAAAATTTGAGAATATTGAAAATTTCTAAATATGGGGCTGGTAATCCACCCTACCTTATATTTAGGAGCAGGATTGCTCAGCAGCTGTTGCTCGTAGGGCAGAGGTGCTTGTAGTTTTCAGACTGCCCCCGGAGAGGACAAGCCGTTGGTGTTGGTGCTGGAGCTGTTCCAGCTGGTCACCAGACAATCTGGTCTCCAGCTCGGTAAATGGGAAATTCTTGTTGATGAAATGTAAGATGTCTGTTGATGTTTTTTACGGGCTATCCGGTGAATGTAAATTTAGAATTTTAGGTGTTGTGGATCCTGTGGATATCCTCGTTTCCAAGCTGTTTCTGACCGTTACTTCCTGGCTATGATTCCGATTCTTACAAACTTGGTGTCAGTAGCTTTGTAATTATTAGCTTGTCTGTGGTATATATAGTGAGGTGTTGTGCATTTGAGTTTGGGGCTGATTCGCACCCAAAAACCGGTTTTCCCTCAGTTCGAGGGGATATTTCAGATCGGATTTTCTTGTTATAAATATCAAACGATTCCTCTTGGTCTAGCGGATCTAATAGACATGTTAAATGAACTGTAACTTATGGGGCACTGGCAGGAGGGGCAAAACCCTTATTTTTGACGTTATTTGGCTCTAAAAAGTTGGTTCTTGGGCCCAAAATTATAAACTGGGTATCGGACGATAGCCCTCAATTAGGACTATCTTTGAAAGCTATAAAAACACTATGTCACTGATTTAGATAAAAAGTTATTGACCTTTTTCCGGTGTTTTGTCCATGGAATCCTTGGTTGTGGACCCTTATCAACCAAAATTGGGTCGAAATGACCGCCTTAATTCACTCTATTACACTATACCACAAAAACAATTTTTGAAGAACTAAAAGTATTTTTAAAAGACAAAAAACCAAAAAATTTACTGTTTTTTATGAAAATAAAATATTAAACTAAAACTTTTAAAACTGATTTTAACACTGTTAGATAGATCGCAGAAGCGCGCATCTACTAATATATAACACTGTACTAATAACTTAAGAAAAACCACTGTTTTGATTTTTGCAAACTTTTTTAAGGCGCGGAGCGACGTGAGTTCGACCGTTTCGGGTGGCGTTTGGACGCGGACTGGTTAGGTTAGGTTAGGTTAGGTTAGGTTAGTATATGAATATTTGGTCGCCGAAGGCTACCAGGACGCCGAGAAGCCGAGGCTTGATTGAACAATTATTATTTAGATCGGAGCTGTCCAAAAAAACAAATATTATTTAGATGGGTTAGGTTAGGTTTGGTTAGGTTTGGTTAGGTTAGTATATGAATATTTGGTCGACGAGTTTCCGAGGCTTGAATAAACAATTATTATTTAGATCGGAGCTGTCCTAAAAAACAAATATTATTTAGATGGGTTAGGTTAGGTTAGGTTAGGTTAGGTTAGTATATGAATAATTGGTCGCCGAAGGCGACCAGGACGCCTAGAAGCCTGGGCTTGAATAAACAATTATTATTTAGATCGGAGCTGTCCAAAAAAAACAAATATTATTTAGATGGGTTAGGTTAGGTTTGGTTAGGTTAGTATATGAATAATTGGTCGCCGAAGGCGACCAGGACGCCTAGAAGCCTGGGCTTGAATAAACAATTATTATTTAGATCGGAGCTGTCCAAAAAAACAAATATTATTTAGATGGGTTAGGTTAGGTTTGGTTAGGTTAGTATATGAATAATTGGTCGCCGAAGGCGACCAGGACGCCTAGAAGCCTGGGCTTGAATAAACAATTATTATTTAGATCGGAGCTGTCCAAAAAAAACAAATATTATTTAGATGGGTTAGGTTAGGTTAGGTTAAGTTAGGTTAGTATATGAATAATTGGTCGCCGAAGGCGACCAGGACGCCTAGAAGCCGGGGCTTGAATAAACAATTATTATTTAGATCGGAGCTGTCCAAAAAAACAAATATTATTTAGATGGGTTAGGTTAGGTTAGGTTAGGTAAGGTTAGTATATGAATATTTGGTCGACGAGTTTCCGAGGCTTGAATAAACAATTAATATTTAGATCGGAGCTGTCCAAAAAACAAATATTATTTAGATGGGTTAGGTTAGGTTAGGTTAGGTTAGGTTAGGTTAGTATATGAATATTTGGTCGACGAGTTTCCGAGGCTTGAATAAACAATTATTATTTAGATCGGAGCTGTCCTAAAAAACAAATATTATTTAGATGGGTTAGGTTAGGTTAGGTTAGGTTAGGTTAGTATATGAATAATTGGTCGCCGAAGGCGACCAGGACGCCTAGAAGCCGGGGCTTGAATAAACAATTATTATTTAGATCGGAGCTGTCCAAAAAAACAAATATTATTTAGATGGGTTAGGTTAGGTTAGGTAAGTATATGAATAATTGGTCGCCGAAGGCGACCAGGACGCCTAGAAGCCGGGGCTTGAATAAACAATTATTATTTAGATCGGAGCTGTCCAAAAAAACAAATATTATTTAGATGGGTTAGGTTAGGTTAGGTTAGGTAAGGTTAGTATATGAATATTTGGTCGACGAGTTTCCGAGGCTTGAATAAACAATTAATATTTAGATCGGAGCTGTCCAAAAAACAAATATTATTTAGATGGGTTAGGTTAGGTTAGGTTAGGTTAGGTTAGGTTAGTATATGAATATTTGGTCGACGAGTTTCCGAGGCTTGAATAAACAATTAATATTTAGATCGGAGCTGTCCAAAAAACAAATATTATTTAGATGGGTTAGGTTAGGTTAGGTTAGGTTAGGTTAGGTTAGTATATGAATATTTGGTCGACGAGTTTCCGAGGCTTGAATAAACAATTATTATTTAGATCGGAGCTGTCCTAAAAAACAAATATTATTTAGATGGGTTAGGTTAGGTTAGGTTAGGTTAGGTTAGTATATGAATAATTGGTCGCCGAAGGCGACCAGGAAGCCTAGAAGCCGGGGCTTGAATAAACAATTATTATTTAGATCGGAGCTGTCCAAAAAAAACAAATATTATTTAGATGGGTTAGGTTAGGTGAGGTTAGGTTAGGTTAGTATATGAATAATTGGTCGCCGAAGGCGACCAGGACGCCTAGAAGCCGGGGCTTGAATAAACAATTATTATTTATATCGGAGCTGTCCAAAAAAACAAATATTATTTAGATGGGTTAGGTTAGGTTAGGTAAGTATATGAATAATTGGTCGCCGAAGGCGACCAGGACGCCTAGAAGCCGGGGCTTGAATAAACAATTATTATTTAGATCGGAGCTGTCCAAAAAAACAAATATTATTTAGATGGGTTAGGTTAGGTTAGGTTAGGTTAGGTTAGGTTAGGTAAGGTTAGTATATGAATATTTGGTCGACGAGTTTCCGAGGCTTGAATAAACAATTATTATTTAGATCGGAGCTGTCCAAAAAACAAATATTATTTAGATGGGTTAGGTTAGGTTAGGTTAGGTTACTATATGAATATTTGGTCGCCGAAGGCGACCAGGACGCCGAGAAGCCGAGGCTTGATTAAACAATTATTATTTAGATCGGAGCTGTCCAAAAAAACAAATATTATTTAGATGGGTTAGGTTAGGTTAGGTTAGGTTTGGTTAGGTTAGTATATGAATATTTGGACGACGAGTTTCCGAGGCTTGAATAAACAATTATTATTTAGATCGGAGCTGTCATAAAAAACAAATATTATTTAGATGGGTTAGGTTAGGTTAGGTTAGGTTAGGTTAGTATATGAATAATTGGTCGCCGAAGGCGACCAGGACGCCTAGAAGCCGGGGCTTGAATAAACAATTATTATTTAGATCGGAGCTGTCCAAAAAAACAAATATTATTTAGATGGGTTAGGTTAGGTTAGGTTAGTATATGAATAATTGGTCGCCGAAGGCCACCAGGACGCCTAGAAGCCGGGGCTTGAATAAACAATTATTATTTAGATCGGAGCTGTCCAAAAAAACAAATATTATTTAGATGGGTTAGGTTAGGTTAGGTTAGGTTAGGTTAGGTTAGGTAAGGTTAGTATATGAATATTTGGTCGACGAGTTTCCGAGGCTTGAATAAACAATTATTATTTAGATCGGAGCTGTCCAAAAAAACAAATATTATTTAGATGGGTTAGGTTAGGTTAGGTTAGGTAAGGTAAGTATATGAATAATTGGTCGCCGAAGGCAACCAGGACGCCTAGAAGCCGGGGCTTGAATAAACAATTATTATTAAGATCGGAGCTGTCCAAAAAAACAAATATTATTTAGATGGGTTAGGTTAGGTTAGGTAAGGTTAGTATATGAATATTTGGTCGACGAGTTTCCGAGGCTTGAATAAACAATTATTATTTAGATCGGAGCTGTCCAAAAAACAAATATTATTTAGATGGGTTAGGTTAGGTTAGGTTAGGTTAGGTTAGGTTAGTATATGAATATTTGGTCGCCGAAGGCGACCAGGACGCCGAGAAGCCGAGGCTTGATTAAACAATTATTATTTAGATCGGAGCTGTCCAAAAAAACAAATATTATTTAGATGGGTTAGGTTAGGTTTGGTTAGGTTAGTATATGAATATTTGGTCGACGAGTTTCCGAGGCTTGAATAAACAATTATTATTTAGATCGGAGCTGTCCTAAAAAACAAATATTATTTAGATGGGTTAGGTTAGGTTAGGTTAGGTTAGTATATGAATAATTGGTCGCCGAAGGCGACCAGGACGCCTAGAAGCCTGGGCTTGAATAAACAATTATTATTTAGATCGGAGCTGTCCAAAAAAAACAAATATTATTTAGATGGGTTAGGTTAGGTTAGGTTAGGTTAGGTAAGGTTAGTATATGAATATTTGGTCGACGAGTTTCCGAGGCTTGAATAAACAATTATTATTTAGATCGGAGCTGTCCAAAAAAACAAATATTATTTAGATGGGTTAGGTTAGGTTAGGTTAGGTAAGGTTAGTATATGAATAATTGGTCGCCGAAGGCGACCAGGACGCCTAGAAGCCGGGGCTTGAATAAACAATTATTATTAAGATCGGAGCTGTCCAAAAAAACAAATATTATTTAGATGGGTTAGGTTAGGTTAGGTTAGGTTTGGTTAGGTTAGTATATGAATATTTGGTCGACGAGTTTCCGAGGCTTGAATAAACAATTATTATTTAGATCGGAGCTGTCCAAAAAAACAAATATTATTTAGATGGGTTAGGTTAGGTTAGGTTAGGTTAGGTTAGTATATGAATAATTGGTCGCCGAAGGCGACCAGGACGCCTAGAAGCCGGGGCTTGAATAAACAATTATTATTTAGATCGGAGCTGTCCAAAAAAACAAATATTATTTAGATGGGTTAGGTTAGGTTAGGTTAGGTTAGGTAAGGTTAGTATATGAATATTTGGTCGACGAGTTTCCGAGGCTTGAATAAACAATTATTATTTAGATCGGAGCTGTCCAAAAAACAAATATTATTTAGATGGGTTAGGTTAGGTTAGGTTAGGTTAGTATATGAATATTTGGTCGCCGAAGGCGACCAGGACGCCGAGAAGCCGAGGCTTGATTGAACAATTATTATTTAGATCAGAGCTGTCCAAAAAAACAAATATTATTTAGATGGGTTAGGTTAGGTTTGGTTAGGTTAGTATATGAATATTTGGTCGACGAGTTTCCGAGGCTTGAATAAACAATTATTATTTAGATCGGAGCTGTCCTAAAAAACAAATATTATTTAGATGGGTTAGGTTAGGTTAGGTTAGGTTAGGTTAGTATATGAATAATTGGTCGCCGAAGGCGACCAGGACGCCTAGAAGCCGGGGCTTGAATAAACAATTATTATTTAGATCGGAGCTGTCCAAAAAAACAAATATTATTTAGATGGGTTAGGTTAGGTTAGGTTAGGTTAGTATATGAATATTTGGTCGACGAGTTTCCGAGGCTTGAATAAACAATTATTATTTAGATCGGAGCTGTCCAAAAAACAAATATTATTTAGATGGGTTAGGTTAGGTTAGGTTAGGTTAGGTTAGGTTAGTATATGAATATTTGGTCGCCGAAGGCGACCAGGACGCCGAGAAGCCGAGGATTGATTAAACAATTATTATTTAGATCGGAGCTGTCCAAAAAAACAAATATTATTTAGATGGGTTAGGTTAGGTTAGGTTAGGTTAGGTTAGGTTAGGTTAGGTTAGGTTAGTATATGAATATTTGGTCGCCGAAGGCGACCAGGACGCCGAGAAGCCGAGGCTTGATTAAACAATTATTATTTAGATCGGAGCTGTCCAAAAAAACAAATATTATTTAGATGGGTTAGGTTAGGTTTGGTTAGGTTAGTATATGAATATTTGGTCGACGAGTTTCCGAGGCTTGAATAAACAATTATTATTTAGATCGGAGCTGTCCTAAAAAACAAATATTATTTAGATGGGTTAGGTTAGGTTAGGTTAGGTTAGTATATGAATAATTGGTCGCCGAAGGCGACCAGGACGCCTAGAAGCCTGGGCTTGAATAAACAATTATTATTTAGATCGGAGCTGTCCAAAAAAAACAAATATTATTTAGATGGGTTAGGTTAGGTTAGGTTAGGTTAGGTAAGGTTAGTATATGAATATTTGGTCGACGAGTTTCCGAGGCTTGAATAAACAATTATTATTTAGATCGGAGCTGTCCAAAAAAACAAATATTATTTAGATGGGTTTTTTTTTTTTTTTTTTTTTTTTTTTTTTATTTTTTTCACCTAATAGGCCTACCTTCCCCGGCTACTTTATCGCACAGGGTCGTTGTCTAAGCTACACTTCCATCATTTCTATCATCCTTCCTCTAAATAATTGACAACACAGCTTTATTTTTTATTAGGTTTTACACATATAAGTATCACGGTTTCATTTACATTTTTTATTCCTACTTCTTTCTCTTTCCTTACTATCTATTTATCTTTATATTTATATCACAGTCAGTCTTTTATTTTCCCATTTTTATCTATTTCCTTACAATATTTATTGTCTACACATACCAATCACGAGACGTGGCCCGCGAGGCGGGCGGCTTTCACTTCTCCGTGAGTATCCTCATAATACCCATTAGCAAGTGGGCGCCGGCCGCCTCGCGGTCCCCGCCCCGGCTTTACTCTCATTGAACTTAGCTGTTCTTTTAGTAATTTTAAGGCAAAAATCCTCCAGGTGCGCTCTGTTACAGGCTAGCATGTCGGGCAGTCCCTGGAGACTAAGCGACATGCCTGTCATCTGTTCCAGGTCGCACCTGGAGGAGGCAAAAATGGGGCACTCCAGAAGTAGGTGTGGGATGGATTGTTCCACCCCACTCTCGCATTCACATTCTCCACTTTCCTTCAGCCTGAAACGGCACAGGTACTCGGCAAAGGGCCCATGGCCTGTGAGGACCTGTGCCATCTCAGGACTAAATCTTTTCTTCCTTATTAGTTTATGTGCCGCTGTGACGTTTGTAAGGAACAGTTTTGTGGTTCCTCCTGTCATTCCTTCTTTGTACCGTCGGTCCCATTCCTCAATTGTCTTCCTTCTAATCTCTTTCCTTATGTATGACAGCGGGTACTCTACGTGAGCTGCTCTGACCTTCGAGGTCTCCGCCGCGGCTCTCGCAAGTTCGTCCGCCCTCTCATTCCCCTCCGTGCCGACGTGCGCTTTCACCCAGTGGAGTCTTATGTTTTGGCCCTTTTTTCGGCTCTCCACCAGGTGTCTGCGGATCTCGACTACTCGGGGGTTTCGAGAGCGCCCGCCCGCAATCGCCTCGAGCGAAGACCGCGAGTCGCTGCAGATATTCACGTCAGTACCCACTGTCATCGCCTCCCTTACTGCACCAACGAGAGCTGCCAGCTCTGCTTGGTATACGGTGCAGTAAGGGGCCATCTTTATCTTCTTCCATTTCTTTTCACTTCCACTCTCCCATTTGGACCAGGCGGCACCTACTCCTTTGTCCGTCTTACTTCCGTCTGTGTATATAGCCGTAGTGCTGTCATTTTGTATTAGGCCAGGGTCAGTTGTGATGGCGAAGCTTATCTCCGGTTTTTCCGCGGGATGGGGTTGTTCTAAAGCAGGTACGGCTCGCTCAATCCGGTCTCCTTCGCGTATGAACGGAGACGACCCCCTTCTGGCCTCAAACATCGCGGCGGCTTCTTCCACCCTGAGGTCGAGGGGCAGTATCCCCGCCAATAGCGTCGCGGAATTTAGCGATGCCGTCCTGTAGGTCTTTGCTATTTTCTGTGCAAAAGCCCTCTGCACCGTCTCCAGTTTTTTCTTCGTGCACAGTTTCTTAACTGTCGGTGCCCAGGCTGCCGACGCGTACGTAACTATCGGCTCTATGACGGCTTGGTATACCTGGTGTACCATGTCTCCCGTCATTCCCCATTCCAGCTTCGCCATTCTAGCTACTTTTTTATGAATATCCGCCGCTTTTCTTGTGACATTTTGCACATGCTTGTTAAACGTTAGCCCTTCGTCTATAGTCAGCCCCAGTAATTTAATTTCCTTCTCTAATGCTATATCCTGTCCATTCATTCTTATTCTTGGGGTATCGAACTTCAATCTTCGCGTCAGGACCATTGCTTTGGTTTTTTGTGGCGCGAAGTTGAGCTTGTTCTCGATACCCCACTTCCTCACATACTCGAGGGCAACGTTCGCTCGGTTTTCGATGGAGTGCGTGTCCGTTCCGCTGAACATCAGCACAACATCGTCTGCGAAAGCCTGTGCATATGTCCCATCTTCTTCTAGTTCGACCAGTAGTGGGTCGAGCAAGATGTTCCAGAAGGTGGGGCCGCTAATCGAGCCCTGAATGCATCCCTTTTCAGGTTGCCTCACACTCTCTCTGTTTGCGTAGCGGACCACCACCTTCCTGCCTTTGAAGTAGTCTTCCACTACCAGCCTTAGTTGCTTGGGACAGTCTTTCTTTGCTAGTTGGTACTTGATTGCCGGCCACCATGCGTTGTCGAAAGCCCCCTCGATATCTAGCGACACCATCAGCACTATTTCCTTGTTTTTAATGTGGCTCCTCGCTTTTGTCAAGATATCGTAGAGGGCATCCTCCGTGCTCTTTCCTGGCATGAATCCATACTGCCTCCTGCTCATCCTGGGGAGTAGGCTATGTCTTATTCTATTTATGATCACCTTTTCTAGGATCTTCCCCATGACTGGCAATAGGCCTATTGGACGGTAGGATTTGGCGGCCGCGTAATCCTCCTTTCCTGGCTTCCTCAGTACCACTATCGTGCATTCCTTCCATAGATCAGGGAAGCATCCCACTTCGAGGCATTTATTGAAGATGGCCAAGGGAACCTCCGGGTTCGCCGAGATAGCTGCGCAGCAGATATCCGCAGTGAGTCCGTCAGCCCCCGGGGCCTTCCTCGGGTTGAAGCTTCTAGCAGTGCTGATGAGCTCCGCCATTGTGATTGGCACTTCATCAGCACTACTTCCCTGCAAGCTGCTGGTCATTTCCTCAACCGTTTTCCTCATTCTTTGATGGATGTCATCATCCATCTCACAATTATCAGGCGGGAAGAATTTCTGTGCCAGCAGCTGCACCGATTCTTCGGAGTTCAGTGAAATGCCCTTCTCTATTAGCGTGGTGTCTTCCCTGATCCCTTCCGCCTTTCTTATTATTTTATATATTCTGTCCCATAAGCTTTCCCCTTCTTGCTTCGTGCAGAGTTTTTTCCACCCTTCCTTTTGAGCCCTTTCGATCTCTTCTTCATAGGTCTTTTTTGCCTCCAGGTAGGCGTTTACTACAAACTCTCTCCTCCTGGGAGCTGCGTATGAGATCCTTTTCTTTTTTCTTGTCATATCCTTTTTTAGGGCCTCTATTTCCTTGTTCCACCAGGGTGGATCGAAGCTTTTCTTCCTTTGTTTCACTTTGGGGATATGTTTTTCGGCGGCTTTTATTATTAATTTCGTATATTCCATTGCTATGTTATTGACCCTGGCCTTGGTGTCCATTTCTTTTATTTTTCCTATGTCCAGTCCTAAATGTGTCAATTCCATGTTTACTTTATCTCTGAACTCCTCCCAGTCTGCGTTTTTCGTGTTGTATTTGCGGGTCGTCTTCGGTAGATTGAGCGTTTGGGGTTTTTGAAGGGCTGTAGTCATAAAAATTGTGTTGTGGTCAGAGCTAGTGATGGAAGTATCAACCCACCATCTCGTTACCTTACTGAGGAGGGCCGTTGTGCATACTGTGATATCTACTGCACTCGTGTATCTACGGCCCCCTCTTACGGTGTCGAAGGTGGGTGTGTTGCCACAATTTAGGATGCTCAGCCCTTCTTCGTCAAGGAACCCTCGTAATTCCTTTCCTCGTGTGTCTTCGTTTCGGCTCCCCCACCATTCACTCCATGCGTTCACGTCCCCTCCAATCAATACCATCTTGGTTTTAAGTTTTTTCGTGAAGCTTCCTAGTTGTTCGAGGTATGGTTCGATGGGTTCATCGCCTTCGAAGTACACTGAAACTACCCCTATTTCCCACTGGTCCGTTCTCAGGACGGCAGCCACTATGTTTTCCGTGATAATTGACTTGTCTTGAAAGACTTCTATGTGTTCGTCGAAAACAAGTATCGCCGCCTTCACCGGTTTCTCTCCAGTGGGTACGCACTGCACTACTCTGTACATAGGGCTTTCTGCCATCTGTTTACTGGCCCCTATGTACGGTTCCTGGAGTAGTGCTATTTTCACGTTTCTACCGCCCGCTTCTTTTATAAACTCCTGGATCGCGATTCTCTTTTTTCTAAGGTTCGCTTGTGCCAGGAGAAAGCCGGTAATATTGTTGGTGCCCTCGGCTTTTTTAACAATACGCGTAGCTTAGCCTCGCCGCCTTGTCCCACCCCTGCCGGGTTGGACAGCTCTGGCTGAAGGCCCCGTGCTCCGCGTTTCTTCCCTTCGTGTCTTTGCAGTTTATGCAGCTGGGAGGCTTTCCATCCTTGTGGATCTGGCAATCCGCCCTCATATGGGCTCCTCCACAGTGGCTGCACACCTCGGTCTCCTTTTTACAGTGTCTTCGGGTATGTCCGTACCCCAGACACATGGTACATTGGACCAGAGGGGATTGGTCCTCTACCCAAACCCTCTGCAGGTCCACGTGTATCCTGCCAGCCAATGTTAGAGCTTGCCAGAGTTTAGGCGTGACCTGTAGGACCACGTGGCTCTCCAGAGGGTTCCTTGCCTTTCTCCTGTACTTTTCTGTTATATCTAGGTCCCGTTCCTCCAGGTGTGCAGTCACATTTCTGTTTTGGTTTTTGATGGCCCGGGTAATGTCTTCTGTCGTGTTGCAGGATAGGAGATTTTTAATTTTGATTAGTGGGTTTTTATTTAAGGTGTCCTTCACCATCATTTCTTCCCCTAATTTTTCTTTGATTTTATTCCTTTCCTCCTCCGTCCTGCATCCCACTACGACCTTTCCGTCCCTGGCTCTTCTTATTTTTGCTACCTGCCAGCCTTCTTCCTTAGCATTTAACAGATGCCGGATGTTCTGCATCGTGTCCTCTGCCGTGTCTGTCGCACTCTTAGGCGCCACAACGACAGAGTGCAGCGTAGGTTTCTGTCCTCCCGGGCCTTCTTTTCGGTTTTGGCCCTGACCGAGATTTTCCTTCGTTGCTTCTGCATACGACCTCATTTTCCTTTCCCAGATGTTATGTCTTTCTATTTCTCTCTTTTCTTTTTCCTCCAACTCTTTCCTAATCTCGGTCAGGATGCTTTCATTTTTCTGTTTTGCCAGATCCTCCATATTTTTTCTAAATTTTTCCAATTTCTTGTTTTCCATTTCCATTCTTTCTATTTGTTTGTGTAGCTTTTCGTTTATATCTATTTTTGCGTCATTTTCCTGTTTCGGTGTTTGTTGTTGTGGGTTCCTCTGTATCTCCTCTTCGGCCTCTTTGACTATCTGGTACAGCCGCTTGACAGCTGACTGTACCCCTGTTTTAATATCCGTTTTTATGTTCCTGGACTCCGCCAGGTGCGCCATTGCCTTCAGATAGCAGTTTTTGGCTTCTTTTTCCCTGGCCAGAGCGGGAGCAGGAGACTTACCTCCTCCACCCGCCCCGGTCAGGGAAGCCTCTTTTGCCACCTTTGGGGCCTGGCTAGAGGCCTCCTCCCACTTATCGATGCTGCGCCTGATGGCAGGCGCCGATGACTGACTTTTCGGTGGAGTACGTAGACCCAGCATTTTGCCTATTAGGAATTGTCAGTGGTAAAATTTAAATTCAATTTGAGTACTTAGTCTAAGGTCTACCCCCAATAGGGTGGTAGCCGTGTCAATAATATATTATTTAAATACAATAATTTAAATTATCCAATAAAACTTATTCTAGGGTCTACTCCCAATAGGGTAGTAGCCGTGTCAGTAAAATATTATTTATATACAAAATTCAAATCTACAATAAAACTTATTTTAGGGTCTACTCCCAATAGGGTAGTAGCCTTGTCAATAAAATATTTTTATATACAAAATTTAAATCTACACTAAACTTATTTTAGGGTCTACTCCCAATAGGGTAGTAGCCGTGTCAATATAATATTATTATTATACAATTTTTGAAATATACAATAAAACTTATTCTAGGGTCTACTCCCAATAGGGTAGTAGCCGTGTCAGTAATTATTATTTATATACAATTTAAATATACAGTAAAACTTATTTTAGGGTCTACTCCCAATAGGGTAGTAACCGTCAATTAAAACTTAGCCTACTTTCTTATCTAACTTAAAACTAGTGTCTTTTCCCAAAAGGGAAAAGGCAGTCAATAAATCTATATGTTTCAGGTCCTCGGGAAGGGCTGGTATAATTTAGAAATAAATATATACGCGCGCTGGACCGTCCGCCCTAGTCGACGATGTGTGTGTGTGTGTATAAGTGTGGTGGTTGTCAGGTGACTCCCCTCTTTGAGTGGAGTCAAATGAGCCGTCACACTTAGTGTTTATGGTGTTTTGTGTGTGTGTGTGTGTGTGTAAGTCACTTGTGTGTGTGTGTAGTTAGGTGCGGTAGCTATAAAAAGACTCCCCTCTTTGAGTGGAGTCGTTTGAGCCGTCGCACCTGTATGTTTTTATTTTGACGGGTGGTCAGGCGGACGTGTCCGTGGGTTAGGTGCGTTTTTTGTATATTTATATTCCCCTAATTTGTCCAAACTTGCTAAGTATACGTATACTACGTATACAAGTCCGCTGCCAAAATTGCCGAAAAACGCACCGTTTTCGAGTTATTTACTGCCAAAAGATTTTAATATTTCAAAAGTTTTAGAAATTTTTAATAAATTTAATAAATTTTGAAAATTTTGAATTTAAAAATTTTGAATTTCGATCCTGGTAGGGGCGGGCCAGGCGGACAAATCCAATATATTAATATATATTAATATATTGATCTGCCCTTAAAAACGCGAAAAAACCAACCGTTCCCGAGATATTTGTGTTTTCTTCCTGATTTCTTCCCGTCGCTGCAGCTCCGCTCGGGTTGGTCCGATCTTCTGGTTCGAACCGTCGTTAAGTTCAGCTCGCAGAGGGCTATCCAACGACGTATCGCACCTTTCCAGAAAATTCGGATTTCGCCGACCACGTGCCACGTGGTTTTTGGGTTTTTATGTCGTAACTTTTTTATTTTTGATGGTAAAAATCCTTGCGACCCTTCAACAGACGCGTCTTCGTGAGTTCTATCGAGTGACGTTATTTAAATTGGGGGTCACCGCTTTAGTTTTTAAGTTTTTGAGCTTTAAGTTGTTTTTTGTTAGGTTATTTTTGGTTTTTCAGTTATATAATTTTTTCCCCAAGGCATATATTTTAGAAAATTATGTCAATCGACTCGTCTTTTTGAGCCGCGTCTTTTGGTGTATAGCACTTGTGGGGGACGGCTCTGATTCTCCGACCAGTGGTCACGCCCCTTTTTTATTTTATTTAAATTTCTCAAAAACCTTTATCCGTAAAAATCCAAGATTGGTGTCAAAAGATGCGGCTTAGCAAGGCGCATCCAGCGATGCGAAGAAAAGCACAGGTCACCGATCAAATACGTGCGTCGCACTCACTTTTGTCACTGTTTTTTCACTTTTTTGTTGTTTTTTTGAACTTTTTAGTCACTTATATTCACTTTTTATTAGACAATATTTATATATTTAGATTCGCCGTCGCGAGACGCACAAAATGATGTATCGCGATGTTTATTTCGCGACAAAAATCCTATTTTTGGGATTTTTAGTTTGCGGAGCTAAACGGTTTTGCTGCTTACGCGACGGCGGTTCGACTGCGACTTATTATATTTAGATGGGTTAGGTTAGGTTAGGTTAGGTTAGGTTAGGTTAGTATATGAATATTTGGTCGCCGAAGGCGACCAGGACGCCGAGAAGCCGAGGCTTGATTAAACAATTATTATTTAGATCGGAGCTGTCCAAAAAAACAAATATTATTTAGATGGGTTAGGTTAGGTTAGGTTAGGTTAGGTTAGGTTAGTATATGAATATTTGGTCGCCGAAGGCGACCAGGACGCCGAGAAGCCGAGGCTTGATTAAACAATTATTATTTAGATCGGAGCTGTCCAAAAAAACAAATATTATTTAGATGGGTTAGGTTAGGTTTGGTTAGGTTAGTATATGAATATTTGGTCGACGAGTTTCCGAGGCTTGAATAAACAATTATTATTTAGATCGGAGCTGTCCTAAAAAACAAATATTATTTAGATGGGTTAGGTTAGGTTAGGTTAGGTTAGTATATGAATAATTGGTCGCCGAAGGCGACCAGGACGCCTAGAAGCCTGGGCTTGAATAAACAATTATTATTTAGATCGGAGCTGTCCAAAAAAACAAATATTATTTAGATGGGTTAGGTTAGGTTAGGTTAGGTTAGGTTAGTATATGAATATTTGGTCGCCGAAGGCGACCAGGACGCCGAGAAGCCGAGGCTTGATTAAACAATTATTATTTAGATCGGAGCTGTCCAAAAAAAAAAATTATATTTAGATGGGTTAGGTTAGGTTTGGTTAGGTTAGTATATGAATATTTGGTCGACGAGTTTCCGAGGCTTGAATAAACAATTATTATTTAGATCGGAGCTGTCCAAAAAAACAAATATTATTTAGATGGGTTAGGTTAGGTTAGGTTAGGTTAGGTTAGTATATGAATATTTGGTCGCCGAAGGCGACCAGGACGCCGAGAAGCCGAGGCTTGATTGAACAATTATTATTTAGATCAGAGCTGTCCAAAAAAACAAATATTATTTAGATGGGTTAGGTTAGGTTTGGTTAGGTTAGTATATGAATATTTGGTCGACGAGTTTCCGAGGCTTGAATAAACAATTATTATTTAGATCGGAGCTGTCCTAAAAAACAAATATTATTTAGATGGGTTAGGTTAGGTTAGGTTAGGTTAGGTTAGTATATGAATAATTGGTCGCCGAAGGCGACCAGGACGCCTAGAAGCCGGGGCTTGAATAAACAATTATTATTTAGATCGGAGCTGTCCAAAAAAAACAAATATTATTTAGATGGGTTAGGTTAGGTTAGGTTAGGTTAGGTTAGTATATGAATAATTGGTCGCCGAAGGCGACCAGGACGCCTAGAAGCCGGGGCTTGAATAAACAATTATTATTTAGATTGGAGCTGTCCAAAAAAACAAATATTATTTAGATGGGTTAGGTTAGGTTAGGTTAGGTAAGGTTAGTATATGAATATTTGGTCGACGAGTTTTCGAGGCTTGAATAAACAATTATTATTTAGATCGGAGCTGTCCAAAAAACAAATATTATTTAGATGGGTTAGGTTAGGTTAGGTTAGGTTAGGTTAGGTTAGTATATGAATATTTGGTCGCCGAAGGCGACCAGGACGCCGAGAAGCCGAGGATTGATTAAACAATTATTATTTAGATCGGAGCTGTCCAAAAAAACAAATATTATTTAGATGGGTTAGGTTAGGTTAGGTTAGGTTAGGTTAGTATATGAATATTTGGTCGCCGAAGGCGACCAGGACGCCGAGAAGCCGAGGCTTGATTAAACAATTATTATTTAGATCGGAGCTGTCCAAAAAAACAAATATTATTTAGATGGGTTAGGTTAGGTTTGGTTAGGTTAGTATATGAATATTTGGTCGACGAGTTTCCGAGGCTTGAATAAACAATTATTATTTAGATCGGAGCTGTCCTAAAAAACAAATATTATTTAGATGGGTTAGGTTAGGTTAGGTTAGGTTAGTATATGAATAATTGGTCGCCGAAGGCGACCAGGACGCCTAGAAGCCTGGGCTTGAATAAACAATTATTATTTAGATCGGAGCTGTCCAAAAAAAACAAATATTATTTAGATGGGTTAGGTTAGGTTAGGTTAGGTTAGGTTAGGTAAGGTTAGTATATGAATATTTGGTCGACGAGTTTCCGAGGCTTGAATAAACAATTATTATTTAGATCGGAGCTGTCCAAAAAAACAAATATTATTTAGATGGGTTAGGTTAGGTTAGGTTAGGTAAGGTTAGTATATGAATAATTGGTCGCCGAAGGCGACCAGGACGCCTAGAAGCCGGGGCTTGAATAAACAATTATTATTAAGATCGGAGCTGTCCAAAAAAACAAATATTATTTAGATGGGTTAGGTTAGGTTAGGTTAGGTTTGGTTAGGTTAGTATATGAATATTTGGTCGACGAGTTTCCGAGGCTTGAATAAACAATTATTATTTAGATCGGAGCTGTCCAAAAAAACAAATATTATTTAGATGGGTTAGGTTAGGTTAGGTTAGGTTAGGTTAGTATATGAATAATTGGTCGCCGAAGGCGACCAGGACGCCTAGAAGCCGGGGCTTGAATAAACAATTATTATTTAGATCGGAGCTGTCCAAAAAAACAAATATTATTTAGATGGGTTAGGTTAGGTTAGGTTAGGTTAGGTAAGGTTAGTATATGAATATTTGGTCGACGAGTTTCCGAGGCTTGAATAAACAATTATTATTTAGATCGGAGCTGTCCAAAAAACAAATATTATTTAGATGGGTTAGGTTAGGTTAGGTTAGGTTAGTATATGAATATTTGGTCGCCGAAGGCGACCAGGACGCCGAGAAGCCGAGGCTTGATTGAACAATTATTATTTAGATCGGAGCTGTCCAAAAAAACAAATATTATTTAGATGGGTTAGGTTAGGTTTGGTTAGGTTTGGTTAGGTTAGTATATGAATATTTGGTCGACGAGTTTCCGAGGCTTGAATAAACAATTATTATTTAGATCGGAGCTGTCCTAAAAAACAAATATTATTTAGATGGGTTAGGTTAGGTTAGGTTAGGTTAGGTTAATATATGAATAATTGGTCGCCGAAGGCGACCAGGACGCCTAGAAGCCGGGGCTTGAATAAACAATTATTATTTAGATCGGAGCTGTCCAAAAAAACAAATATTATTTAGATGGGTTAGGTTAGGTTAGGTTAGGTAAGGTTAGTATATGAATATTTGGTCGACGAGTTTCCGAGGCTTGAATAAACAATTATTATTTAGATCGGAGCTGTCCAAAAAACAAATATTATTTAGATGGGTTAGGTTAGGTTAGGTTAGGTTAGTATATGAATATTTGGTCGACGAGTTTCCGAGGCTTGAATAAACAATTATTATTTAGATCGGAGCTGTCCAAAAAAACAAATATTATTTAGATGGGTTAGGTTAGGTTAGGTTAGGTTAGGTTAGGTTAGGTTAGGTTAGGTAAGGTTAGTATATGAATATTTGGTCGGTCGATGCGGTGTTCCACAGGGGTCGGTGTTAGGGCCACTGTTGTGGAACATCGGATATGACAGGGTCTTGAGGGGGGTGCTGATTCGTGGTGTGCAAGTTTTATGCTACGCGGACGACACACTCGTCGTGGCTTCCGGCGACTCTTTTAGGGAGGCTTCCCTCAGAGCGACAGCAGGCGTTGCGCAGATAGTGGGTCGCATTCGTAGTTTGGGCTTGCGTGTCGCCCTTAAAAAATCAGAGGCCATTGCCTTCTACGGCCCCCGGAGATCTCGCCCCCCGGACGCCCAAATCGTCGTTGGAGGGGTCCCGATTGATATAGGAATGCGGCTTAAATACCTGGGCCTATTGCTTGACCCCAAATGGTCGTTCAAGAATCATTTCATAGAATTGACGCCGAAACTGGAAGCGACAGCCATGGCGCTGAGTCGCATCATGCCCAACATTGGCGGGCCGCGTGAATCGTGCCGAAAGTTATTCGCCGGTATCGTCAGAGCGAAAGCCCTATACGGCTGCCCAATATGGGCGAATGCAACGGGCCTTAACACGCAGAATAAGGCGCTGATTAGACGGACGCAACGCACGATTTCATTGCGTGTGGCAAGAGCATACCGCACCGTTTCCTTTGACGCAGTTTGTGTGATAGCAGGAACATGCCCTTGGTACCACGATGCGGTAGCACTAGCCGATGTTTACTGGAGGAGAAACCACTGGCGGGGGCGCGGAGAAGAGCCGCCCTTCGAGGTAACTAAGCAGTGGCGAACTGAATCGCACGAAGTCGCGATACGAAACTGGAGTGCCGATCTGACAAATGCAAGCGCGGGCCTGTGGACCCTCGAGGCCATACGGCCCGTCCTCAAAGAATGGCTTGACAGACGATGGGGGTCACTGAGATACCACCTGATCCAGCTACTAACTGGACACGGATGCTTTGGCAAATACCTTTGCCAGGTGGCTCGCCGAGAGGCAAACCCCCTTTGCCACCACTGCGGGTGTCAAAATGACACGCCGCAGCATACTCTGGAGGAGTGTCCAGCGTGGGAGTCCGAGAGGAGCGCTCTGCTCTCCTCAATAAATGTGACCGACTTGACACTCCCAAATTTAGTGTCCGTCATGGTAAGGGATAGACGAGCCTGGCAGGCGGTCGAAGCCTTCGCCGAGGCTGTCCTGCAGGCGAAAGAAACCAGCGAGCGAGCCCGGGAGGCTGACCCTACGGCGCCGCCTTTAAGGAAGAAACGTACCGCGCGTAGCCGTCGCGACTTTCTGCGTCGCTGACGTCATACAGAGATATATAGGGCTTTTTATTAGGAGTGCTGCGCGGTAATTGGCGCCACGCAGCATGCGCAAGCTGGAAAGTGGGTTCAGGCCTGAAAAGGCTATTACCACGACCCAGCTACAGACACGCTACGGATTGGGCCCTGGTGGTTTTAGTGGGTATGGGGTCATCGCTTTTTATGACCTTGACCCCCACACTCCCCGCGCCACTCACACTTTGCCCAGGCGCGGGGGCCCGTAAGCGGGTTTCCCCAGGTAAAAAAAAAAAAAAAAAAAAAAAAGGTAAGGTTAGTATATGAATATTTGGTCGACGAGTTTCCGAGGCTTGAATAAACAATTATTATTTAGATCGGAGCTGTCCAAAAAACAAATATTATTTAGATGGGTTAGGTTAGGTTAGGTTAGGTTAGGTTAGGTTAGTATATGAATATTTGGTCGCCGAAGGCGACCAGGACGCCGAGAAGCCGAGGCTTGATTGAACAATTACAATGAACAACGCTTCTTGTCATTGACCAACAATTGCCAGTGTGGTTTTAATGGGACAAATGCGGAGCCTCCATTGTTATCATGTGAGCCCAGTGTGCAGAGTGACAGTTTCATAGAAAAAGTCAGTGTAAATAAAAGTGAAATTCTGTTATTTAGTGATGATATAGGGAAAAATATTGGTACTAAATTATATCAGTCCTCCGGCAAAATTGTAACAAATCATTGTATGCCCGGAGCCACCCCTGTAACCATTTTCAACAAAGTCTTGTGTGGAAATTACACAAATAACACAACTTTAATATTGCTTTTTGGGAGAAGGGGAAATGTAGGACAAAATGAATTGTTGTCATTTATTGATAAATTAAAATCACTTAATGTAGAGAATATTGTCTTGCATACATTTCCTTACATCAAAGGTGCACCAAAGGAAAATAAAATTAGATATAAGTTAAATATGCTATTGCACAATTCATTAACTACTAACAATATACAATTAAATTGTGACTTAGGTACACTACCTAATTTAATGGATATAAATTGTATATTTAAAAATAAGTATGTATTGACAAAGGATAGGTTCCGCCTACCTAAATATTATTTACAACAGATAGCTACTATGCTATCTTACTTTTTATTTACAACTAAAGCTAAACATTTAGCTTTTCAGACAACTGCTTCTATTGAGCAGCTAGCTTTTGAGACAACTGCTTCTATTGAGCAGCTTAGCTTAAGAGAATGTAGTGATACTTGCAGTAGCACTTCATTAAGTATTAATAATTTAAATTAGATAGTGTGACAATAGAGGCAAACTCTAGCAATAATTTAGTACAACTCAGCTCAACACAAACATGTAATATTACTAACAACAACTGTTTAAACTTGATGCATCAAAACATGCAAGGTATGTTGGGCAAAGAATTAGAATTGGAGTTGTTTTTAAAATCAAGAAAAATTGATGTCCTATGCATTACCGAACATTGGCTTAGAGAATGCCAAATCATCTTTAACTTTGATCAGCACCAAGTTGCAAGTTCGTTTTGCAGATTGTCTGCGATTCATGGGGGCTCTTTGATTATTGTTAATAAAAATTTAAAGTATAAAGAGCGTAATGACATCGTGTGTCTGTCTGTAGAACACTCTTTGGAGGTAGCCTGTATAGAGATTGAGAATTGCATTATTTTAAGTGTTTATAGACCACCAAGTGCATCTTACGATTTTTTTGAAGCAAAGTTGGAGGAAATTTTGTGTAAAGTTAGTTTTAAGAACAATAAGTATATTATTGTATGTGGTGACTTCAATATAAATTTATTAGAAAATACCTCCATTAGTAAAAAATTCAATCTGTTATTAAAATCTTACAATCTTGTTAACTTGTTTCTTGAGCCCATTAGAATTACAAGCTCCACTGCTACATGTATAGATAATGTATTTACAGATGCAGAGGCAATGCAAACCTCAATTACAACTGATCTTAGCTCAGATCATTGTGGACAGTTAGTGGCGCTAAAATGTAAAGTGGTGAAACAAGTAAATAAGAGCAGTGTGTTTGTTCCAGTAAATAAAAAGCGAATGGTGAGATTTAGACATAATATAGGTAAACACCTACCTTTATTACCGGTAGGTACTACCGTTGATATACAATACAACAATCTAAGTGATTGTATTAATAAAGAGTTCAACACCATCTTTACCCCAAAGAAAGTCTCTCATTCGCAGTGTAAATCGTTTAGTGATTGGGCGACAGCGGGAATTTATAAAAGTAGACAACGGTTGTATGACCTTTACGCTGAAAAGTCATACAATCATAATGAAGAATTTATTCTTTATGTTCGAAATTATTCGAAATTATTTAAGAAAGTTTGTTACGCGGCCAAGTCCTTAAATATTAAAAACAAGATTAAAAATAGTAGCAATAAAACTAAAATGACTTGGAAGATAATTGATAGTGAAACTGGAAGAGTCAGGGATCGCAATCAAGACATCGAACTATGTGTCGATAACACTATAATCAAATCTAACGAAGAGATAGCGATTGTTTTTGATAAGTACTTTTCTGACATTCCAATTTCGACTACAAAGTCTCTTCAATCATCTCCCGCCCTCGCTGAATCGCTGCTCAAAGATAATGTAAACGAGTGCAAGGTCAGTTTTACATTCCGACCCATTGGTGCCGACGATATAGTGAGGATATTTAGAACCATAGATATTAAGAACACTACCGATCTTTGGGGTATTTCTGTAAAAATAATTAGTAGCATAATTGATGTAATTGCTCCCCATCTAGCTATAATTTTCAACAATTGTATTAAAAGTGGCGAGTTTCCCGATCTAATGAAACATAGTAAAGTCATTCCATTATTTAAAGCAGGTAGTATGTCCGACCCCAGTAACTTTAGACCAATTTCCGTACTACCTACTTGTAGTAAAATATTTGAAAAAATTATATTAAATCAACTGGTAAGTCATTTTAACGTAAACAAATTATTACATAATAATCAGTTCGGTTTTACCAAGGGTCGCTCGACAGCCGATGCCGGTGTTGAGTTATATAGATATATAATTAAGGCTTGGGAGGAGTCGCATGACGCTTTAGGTGTTTTCTGCGACTTATCCAAAGCATTTGATTGTGTCCAACACGAGACCTTAATCGGGAAACTCCGCCATTATGGCATCAAGAATACCGCACTGAATCTTCTGACTTCCTATTTACACGGAAGAACTCAGAAGGTTGAAGTGAATGGTAAGAGGTCCTCTGGGTCGGCAGTAGATATGGGGGTACCACAGGGCTCAATTCTTGGCCCTTTCCTCTTTCTTGTTTATATAAATGATCTACCTTTCATGGTAGAGAGAAAACATCAGATAGTTTTGTTTGCTGATGACACGTCCTTGATTTTTAAAATCAAACGACAAATAACAAATTTTGACGATGTGAACAATGCTCTGTCTTCGATTGTCCATTGGTTTAGTATGAATAACCTTCTACTTAATGCAAAAAAGACAAAATGCATTAAATTTTGTGCAAAAAATTCAAGGATTATGGATACTAGACCAATTATAAACGGTGAGGAATTGAATCTGGATGATACAACTGTATTTCTCGGAATCACCATGGATTCAAAACTTCAGTGGTCCCCTCATATTAACGGATTGGCGAAGAGACTTAGTTCTGCAGCCTACGCGGTTAAAAAAATTCGCTCTCTAACTGATGTCGATACAGCTAGACTTGTTTATTTTAGTTACTTTCATAGCTTAATGACTTATGGCTTATTATTATGGGGTCATGCTGCTGATGTCGAAACTATTTTCATCCTGCAGAAGAGGGCTATTCGTGCAATCTATAATTTAAAATGTAGGGAATCTCTTAGAGATAAATTCAAGGAAATTAATATACTTACCTTTCCCTCGCAATATATTTATGAAAATATTATGTATGTATACAAAAATAGTGATAAGTTTACTAGAATAGAACATACGCACAATGTTAATACACGGAACAAACGCAGGCTGCAATTTCCCCGTACTAGACTATCTAAAGTTAGTAATTCTTTTTTGGGGAAAGGGATACTCTTCTTTAATAAAATCCCAGAAGCTCTTTTATCACTGCCTTTCAATAAATTTAAGAAATGTATTAAAGAAAAGCTGTGTAAAAAGGCTTACTATAAAGTCAACGATTATCTAATTGATAAAAGGGCCTGGGACTAGTGCTAGACAGGCTACTTCTAATTAATTTGCGATATTTGTTATAAATAAGTGTTGTTTGATGATTTGCTGTTTTAAAAGAGTACCGAGAGTTTTTTACGCCGGCTTTTTCTCTCGGCCTACACCCTCTGTCTTCTTTGCCGATGAGTAGGGATGCCTTCAAATTTAATGACGTGGAATAAGTGATACATGTATCTTACGTTCCATAATAAACATATTTTTTATTTTTTATGAATAATTGGTCGCCGAAGGCGACCAGGACGCCGAGAAGCCGAGGCTTGATTGAACAATTATTATTTAGATCGGAGCTGTCCAAAAAAACAAATATTATTTAGATGGGTTAGGTTAGGTTTGGTTAGGTTTGGTTAGGTTAGTATATGAATATTTGGTCGACGAGTTTCCGAGGCTTGAATAAACAATTATTATTTAGATCGGAGCTGTCCTAAAAAACAAATATTATTTAGATGGGTTAGGTTAGGTTAGGTTAGGTTAGGTTAGTATATGAATAATTGGTCGCCGAAGGCGACCAGGACGCCTAGAAGCCGGGGCTTGAATAAACAATTATTATTTAGATCGGAGCTGTCCAAAAAAAACAAATATTATTTAGATGGGTTAGGTTAGGTTAGGTTAGGTTAGGTTACTATATGAATAATTGGTCGCCGAAGGCGACCAGGACGCCTAGAAGCCGGGGCTTGAATAAACAATTATTATTTAGATCGGAGCTGTCCAAAAAAACAAATATTATTTAGATGGGTTAGGTTAGGTTAGGTTAGGTAAGGTTAGTATATGAATATTTGGTCGACGAGTTTCCGAGGCTTGAATAAACAATTATTATTTAGATCGGAGCTGTCCAAAAAACAAATATTATTTAGATGGGTTAGGTTAGGTTAGGTTAGGTTAGGTTAGTATATGAATAATTGGTCGCCGAAGGCGACCAGGACGCCGAGAAGCCGAGGCTTGATTAAACAATTATTATTTAGATCGTAACTTTCCAAAAAAAACAAATATTATTTAGATGGGTTAGGTTAGGTTAGGTTAGGTTTGGTTAGGTTAGTATATGAATATTTGGTCGACGAGTTTCCGAGGCTTGAATAAACAATTATTATTTAGATCGGAGCTGTCCTAAAAAACAAATATTATTTAGATGGGTTAGGTTAGGTTAGGTTAGGTTAGGTTAGTATATGAATAATTGGTCGCCGAAGGCGACCAGGACGCCTAGAAGCCGGGGCTTGAATAAACAATTATTATTTAGATCGGAGCTGTCCAAAAAAACAAATATTATTTAGATGGGTTAGGTTAGGTTAGGTTAGGTAAGGTTAGTATATGAATATTTGGTCGACGAGTTTCCGAGGCTTGAATAAACAATTATTATTTAGATCGGAGCTGTCCAAAAAACAAATATTATTTAGATGGGTTAGGTTAGGTTAGGTTAGGTTAGGTTAGTATATGAATAATTGGTCGCCGAAGGCGACCAGGACGCCTAGAAGCCGGGGCTTGAATAAACAATTATTATTTAGATCGGAGCTGTCCAAAAAAACAAATATTATTTAGATGGGTTAGGTTAGGTTAGGTTAGGTAAGGTTAGTATATGAATATTTGGTCGACGAGTTTCCGAGGCTTGAATAAACAATTATTATTTAGATCGGAGCTGTCCAAAAAACAAATATTATTTAGATGGGTTAGGTTAGGTTAGGTTAGGTTTGGTTAGGTTAGTATATGAATATTTGGTCGACGAGTTTCCGAGGTTTGAATAAACAATTATTATTTAGATCGGAGCTGTCCAAAAAAACAAATATTATTTAGATGGGTGAGGTTAGGTTAGGTTAGGTTAGGTTAGTATATGAATAATTGGTCGCCGAAGGCGACCAGGACGCCTAGAAGCCGGGGCTTGAATAAACAATTATTATTTAGATCGGAGCTGTCCAAAAAAACAAATATTATTTAGATGGGTTAGGTTAGGTAAGGTTAGTATATGAATATTTGGTCGACGAGTTTCCGAGGCTTGAATAAACAATTATTATTTAGATCGGAGCTGTCCAAAAAACAAATATTATTTATAAGGGTTAGGTTAGGTTAGGTTAGGTTAGGTTAGGTTAGGTTAGTATATGAATATTTGGTCGACGAGTTTCCGAGGCTTGAATAAACAATTATTATTTAGATCGGAGCTGTCCTAAAAAACAAATATTATTTAGATGGGTTAGGTTAGGTTAGGTTAGGTTAGGTTAGTATATGAATAATTGGTCGCCGAAAGCGACCAGGACGCCTAGAAGCCGGGGCTTGAATAAACAATTATTATTTAGATCGGAGCTGTCCAAAAAAAACAAATATTATTTAGATGGGTTAGGTTAGGTTAGGTTAGGTTAGGTTAGGTTAGTATATGAATAATTGGTCGCCGAAGGCGACCAGGACGCCTAGAAGCCGGGGCTTGAATAAACAATTATTATTTAGATCGGAGCTGTCCAAAAAAACAAATATTATTTAGATGGGTTAGGTTAGGTTAGGTTAGGTTAGGTAAGGTTAGTATATGAATATTTGGTCGACGAGTTTCCGAGGCTTGAATAAACAATTATTATTTAGATCGGAGCTGTCCAAAAAACAAATATTATTTAGATGGGTTAGGTTAGGTTAGGTTAGGTTAGGTTAGTATATGAATATTTGGTCGCCGAAGGCGACCAGGACGCCGAGATGCCGAGGCTTGATTAAACAATTATTATTTAGATCGGAGCTGTCCAAAAAAACAAATATTATTTAGATGGGTTAGGTTAGGTTAGGTTAGGTTTGGTTAGGTTAGTATATGAATATTTGGTCGACGAGTTTCCGAGGCTTGAATAAACAATTATTATTTAGATCGGAGCTGTCCTAAAAAACAAATATTATTTAGATGGGTTAGGTTAGGTTAGGTTAGGTTAGGTTAGTATATGAATAATTGGTCGCCGAAGGCGACCAGGACGCCTAGAAGCCGGGGCTTGAATAAACAATTATTATTTAGATCGGAGCTGTCCAAAAAAAACAAATATTATTTAGATGGGTTAGGTTAGGTTAGGTTAGGTTAGGTTACTATATGAATAATTGGTCGACGAGTTTCCGAGGCTTGAATAAACAATTATTATTTAGATCGGAGCTGTCCTAAAAAACAAATATTATTTAGATGGGTTAGGTTAGGTTAGGTTAGGTTAGGTTAGTATATGAATAATTGGTCGCCGAAGGCGACCAGGACGCCTAGAAGCCGGGGCTTGAATAAACAATTATTATTTAGATCGGAGCTGTCCAAAAAAAACAAATATTATTTAGATGGGTTAGGTTAGGTTAGGTTAGGTTAGGTTAGGTTACTATATGAATAATTGGTCGCCGAAGGCGACCAGGACGCCTAGAAGCCGGGGCTTGAATAAACAATTATTATTTAGATCGGAGCTGTCCAAAAAAACAAATATTATTTAGATGGGTTAGGTTAGGTTAGGTTAGGTAAGGTTAGTATATGAATATTTGGTCGACGAGTTTCCGAGGCTTGAATAAACAATTATTATTTAGATCGGAGCTGTCCAAAAAACAAATATTATTTAGATGGGTTAGGTTAGGTTAGGTTAGGTTAGGTTAGTATATGAATAATTGGTCGCCGAAGGCGACCAGGACGCCGAGAAGCCGAGGCTTGATTAAACAATTATTATTTAGATCGTAACTTTCCAAAAAAAACAAATATTATTTAGATGGGTTAGGTTAGGTTAGGTTAGGTTTGGTTAGGTTAGTATATGAATATTTGGTCGACGAGTTTCCGAGGCTTGAATAAACAATTATTATTTAGATCGGAGCTGTCCTAAAAAACAAATATTATTTAGATGGGTTAGGTTAGGTTAGGTTAGGTTAGGTTAGTATATGAATAATTGGTCGCCGAAGGCGACCAGGACGCCTAGAAGCCGGGGCTTGAATAAACAATTATTATTTAGATCGGAGCTGTCCAAAAAAACAAATATTATTTAGATGGGTTAGGTTAGGTTAGGTTAGGTAAGGTTAGTATATGAATATTTGGTCGACGAGTTTCCGAGGCTTGAATAAACAATTATTATTTAGATCGGAGCTGTCCAAAAAACAAATATTATTTAGATGGGTTAGGTTAGGTTAGGTTAGGTTAGGTTAGTATATGAATAATTGGTCGCCGAAGGCGACCAGGACGCCTAGAAGCCGGGGCTTGAATAAACAATTATTATTTAGATCGGAGCTGTCCAAAAAAACAAATATTATTTAGATGGGTTAGGTTAGGTTAGGTTAGGTAAGGTTAGTATATGAATATTTGGTCGACGAGTTTCCGAGGCTTGAATAAACAATTATTATTTAGATCGGAGCTGTCCAAAAAACAAATATTATTTAGATGGGTTAGGTTAGGTTAGGTTAGGTTTGGTTAGGTTAGTATATGAATATTTGGTCGACGAGTTTCCGAGGTTTGAATAAACAATTATTATTTAGATCGGAGCTGTCCAAAAAAACAAATATTATTTAGATGGGTGAGGTTAGGTTAGGTTAGGTTAGGTTAGTATATGAATAATTGGTCGCCGAAGGCGACCAGGACGCCTAGAAGCCGGGGCTTGAATAAACAATTATTATTTAGATCGGAGCTGTCCAAAAAAACAAATATTATTTAGATGGGTTAGGTTAGGTTAGGTTAGGTTAGGTAAGGTTAGTATATGAATATTTGGTCGACGAGTTTCCGAGGCTTGAATAAACAATTATTATTTAGATCGGAGCTGTCCAAAAAACAAATATTATTTATAAGGGTTAGGTTAGGTTAGGTTAGGTTAGGTTAGGTTAGGTTAGTATATGAATATTTGGTCGACGAGTTTCCGAGGCTTGAATAAACAATTATTATTTAGATCGGAGCTGTCCTAAAAAACAAATATTATTTAGATGGGTTAGGTTAGGTTAGGTTAGGTTAGGTTAGTATATGAATAATTGGTCGCCGAAAGCGACCAGGACGCCTAGAAGCCGGGGCTTGAATAAACAATTATTATTTAGATCGGAGCTGTCCAAAAAAAACAAATATTATTTAGATGGGTTAGGTTAGGTTAGGTTAGGTTAGGTTAGGTTAGTATATGAATAATTGGTCGCCGAAGGCGACCAGGACGCCTAGAAGCCGGGGCTTGAATAAACAATTATTATTTAGATCGGAGCTGTCCAAAAAAACAAATATTATTTAGATGGGTTAGGTTAGGTTAGGTTAGGTTAGGTTAGGTTAGTATATGAATATTTGGTCGACGAGTTTCCGAGGCTTGAATAAACAATTATTATTTAGATCGGAGCTGTCCAAAAAACAAATATTATTTAGATGGGTTAGGTTAGGTTAGGTTAGGTTAGGTTAGTATATGAATATTTGGTCGCCGAAGGCGACCAGGACGCCGAGATGCCGAGGCTTGATTAAACAATTATTATTTAGATCGGAGCTGTCCAAAAAAACAAATATTATTTAGATGGGTTAGGTTAGGTTAGGTTAGGTTTGGTTAGGTTAGTATATGAATATTTGGTCGACGAGTTTCCGAGGCTTGAATAAACAATTATTATTTAGATCGGAGCTGTCCTAAAAAACAAATATTATTTAGATGGGTTAGGTTAGGTTAGGTTAGGTTAGGTTAGTATATGAATAATTGGTCGCCGAAGGCGACCAGGACGCCTAGAAGCCGGGGCTTGAATAAACAATTATTATTTAGATCGGAGCTGTCCAAAAAAAACAAATATTATTTAGATGGGTTAGGTTAGGTTAGGTTAGGTTAGGTTACTATATGAATAATTGGTCGACGAGTTTCCGAGGCTTGAATAAACAATTATTATTTAGATCGGAGCTGTCCTAAAAAACAAATATTATTTAGATGGGTTAGGTTAGGTTAGGTTAGGTTAGGTTAGTATATGAATAATTGGTCGCCGAAGGCGACCAGGACGCCTAGAAGCCGGGGCTTGAATAAACAATTATTATTTAGATCGGAGCTGTCCAAAAAAAACAAATATTATTTAGATGGGTTAGGTTAGGTTAGGTTAGGTTAGGTTACTATATGAATAATTGGTCGCCGAAGGCGACCAGGACGCCTAGAAGCCGGGGCTTGAATAAACAATTATTATTTAGATCGGAGCTGTCCAAAAAAACAAATATTATTTAGATGGGTTAGGTTAGGTTAGGTTAGGTAAGGTTAGTATATGAATATTTGGTCGACGAGTTTCCGAGGCTTGAATAAACAATTATTATTTAGATCGGAGCTGTCCAAAAAACAAATATTATTTAGATGGGTTAGGTTAGGTTAGGTTAGGTTAGGTTAGTATATGAATAATTGGTCGCCGAAGGCGACCAGGACGCCGAGAAGCCGAGGCTTGATTAAACAATTATTATTTAGATCGTAACTTTCCAAAAAAAACAAATATTATTTAGATGGGTTAGGTTAGGTTAGGTTAGGTTTGGTTAGGTTAGTATATGAATATTTGGTCGACGAGTTTCCGAGGCTTGAATAAACAATTATTATTTAGATCGGAGCTGTCCTAAAAAACAAATATTATTTAGATGGGTTAGGTTAGGTTAGGTTAGGTTAGGTTAGTATATGAATAATTGGTCGCCGAAGGCGACCAGGACGCCTAGAAGCCGGGGCTTGAATAAACAATTATTATTTAGATCGGAGCTGTCCAAAAAAACAAATATTATTTAGATGGGTTAGGTTAGGTTAGGTTAGGTTTGGTTAGTATATGAATATTTGGTCGACGAGTTTCCGAGGCTTGAATAAACAATTATTATTTAGATCGGAGCTGTCCAAAAAACAAATATTATTTAGATGGGTTAGGTTAGGTTAGGTTAGGTTAGGTTAGTATATGAATAATTGGTCGCCGAAGGCGACCAGGACGCCTAGAAGCCGAGGCTTGAATAAACAATTATTATTTAGATCGGAGCTGTCCAAAAAAACAAATATTATTTAGATGGGTTAGGTTAGGTTAGGTTAGGTAAGGTTAGTATATGAATATTTGGTCGACGAGTTTCCGAGGCTTGAATAAACAATTATTATTTAGATCGGAGCTGTCCAAAAAACAAATATTATTTAGATGGGTTAGGTTAGGTTAGGTTAGGTTTGGTTAGGTTAGTATATGAATATTTGGTCGACGAGTTTCCGAGGTTTGAATAAACAATTATTATTTAGATCGGAGCTGTCCAAAAAAACAAATATTATTTAGATGGGTGAGGTTAGGTTAGGTTAGGTTAGGTTAGTATATGAATAATTGGTCGCCGAAGGCGACCAGGACGCCTAGAAGCCGGGGCTTGAATAAACAATTATTATTTAGATCGGAGCTGTCCAAAAAAACAAATATTATTTAGATGGGTTAGGTTAGGTTAGGTTAGGTTAGGTAAGGTTAGTATATGAATATTTGGTCGACGAGTTTCCGAGGCTTGAATAAACAATTATTATTTAGATCGGAGCTGTCCAAAAAACAAATATTATTTATAAGGGTTAGGTTAGGTTAGGTTAGGTTAGGTTAGGTTAGGTTAGTATATGAATATTTGGTCGACGAGTTTCCGAGGCTTGAATAAACAATTATTATTTAGATCGGAGCTGTCCTAAAAAACAAATATTATTTAGATGGGTTAGGTTAGGTTAGGTTAGGTTAGGTTAGTATATGAATAATTGGTCGCCGAAAGCGACCAGGACGCCTAGAAGCCGGGGCTTGAATAAACAATTATTATTTAGATCGGAGCTGTCCAAAAAAAACAAATATTATTTAGATGGGTTAGGTTAGGTTAGGTTAGGTTAGGTTAGGTTAGTATATGAATAATTGGTCGCCGAAGGCGACCAGGACGCCTAGAAGCCGGGGCTTGAATAAACAATTATTATTTAGATCGGAGCTGTCCAAAAAAACAAATATTATTTAGATGGGTTAGGTTAGGTTAGGTTAGGTTAGGTAAGGTTAGTATATGAATATTTGGTCGACGAGTTTCCGAGGCTTGAATAAACAATTATTATTTAGATCGGAGCTGTCCAAAAAACAAATATTATTTAGATGGGTTAGGTTAGGTTAGGTTAGGTTAGGTTAGTATATGAATATTTGGTCGCCGAAGGCGACCAGGACGCCGAGATGCCGAGGCTTGATTAAACAATTATTATTTAGATCGGAGCTGTCCAAAAAAACAAATATTATTTAGATGGGTTAGGTTAGGTTTGGTTAGGTTAGTATATGAATATTTGGTCGACGAGTTTCCGAGGCTTGAATAAACAATTATTATTTAGATCGGAGCTGTCCAAAAAAACAAATATTATTTAGATGGGTTAGGTTAGGTTAGGTTAGGTTAGGTTAGTATATGAATAATTGGTCGCCGAAGGCGACCAGGACGCCTAGAAGCCGGGGCTTGAATAAACAATTATTATTTAGATCGGAGCTGTCCAAAAAAACAAATATTATTTAGATGGGTTAGGTTAGGTTTGGTTAGGTTTGGTTAGGTTAGTATATTAATATTTGGTCGACGAGTTTCCGAGGCTTGAATAAACAATTATTATTTAGATCGGAGCTGTCCTAAAAAACAAATATTATTTAGATGGGTTAGGTTAGGTTAGGTTAGGTTAGGTTAGTATATGAATAATTGGTCGCCGAAAGCGACCAGGACGCCTAGAAGCCGGGGCTTGAATAAACAATTATTATTTAGATCGGAGCTGTCCAAAAAAACAAATATTATTTAGATGGGTTAGGTTAGGTTAGGTTAGGTAAGGTTAGTATATGAATATTTGGTCGACGAGTTTCCGAGGCTTGAATAAACAATTATTATTTAGATCGGAGCTGTCCAAAAAACAAATATTATTTAGATGGGTTAGGTTAGGTTAGGTTAGGTTAGGTTAGTATATGAATAATTGGTCGCCGAAGGCGACCAGGACGCCTAGAAGCCGGGGCTTGAATAAACAATTATTATTTAGATCGGAGCTGTCCAAAAAAACAAATATTATTTAGATGGGTTAGGTTAGGTTAGGTTAGGTAAGGTTAGTATATGAATATTTGGTCGACGAGTTTCCGAGGCTTGAATAAACAATTATTATTTAGATCGGAGCTGTCCAAAAAACAAATATTATTTAGATGGGTTAGGTTAGGTTAGGTTAGGTTTGGTTAGGTTAGTATATGAATATTTGGTCGACGAGTTTCCGAGGTTTGAATAAACAATTATTATTTAGATCGGAGCTGTCCAAAAAAACAAATATTATTTAGATGGGTGAGGTTAGGTTAGGTTAGGTTAGGTTAGTATATGAATAATTGGTCGCCGAAGGCGACCAGGACGCCTAGAAGCCGGGGCTTGAATAAACAATTATTATTTAGATCGGAGCTGTCCAAAAAAACAAATATTATTTAGATGGGTTAGGTTAGGTTAGGTTAGGTTAGGTAAGGTTAGTATATGAATATTTGGTCGACGAGTTTCCGAGGCTTGAATAAACAATTATTATTTAGATCGGAGCTGTCCAAAAAACAAATATTATTTATAAGGGTTAGGTTAGGTTAGGTTAGGTTAGGTTAGGTTAGTATATGAATATTTGGTCGACGAGTTTCCGAGGCTTGAATAAACAATTATTATTTAGATCGGAGCTGTCCTAAAAAACAAATATTATTTAGATGGGTTAGGTTAGGTTAGGTTAGGTTAGGTTAGTATATGAATAATTGGTCGCCGAAAGCGACCAGGACGCCTAGAAGCCGGGGCTTGAATAAACAATTATTATTTAGATCGGAGCTGTCCAAAAAAAACAAATATTATTTAGATGGGTTAGGTTAGGTTAGGTTAGGTTAGGTTAGGTTAGTATATGAATAATTGGTCGCCGAAGGCGACCAGGACGCCTAGAAGCCGGGGCTTGAATAAACAATTATTATTTAGATCGGAGCTGTCCAAAAAAACAAATATTATTTAGATGGGTTAGGTTAGGTTAGGTTAGGTTAGGTAAGGTTAGTATATGAATATTTGGTCGACGAGTTTCCGAGGCTTGAATAAACAATTATTATTTAGATCGGAGCTGTCCAAAAAACAAATATTATTTAGATGGGTTAGGTTAGGTTAGGTTAGGTTAGGTTAGTATATGAATATTTGGTCGCCGAAGGCGACCAGGACGCCGAGATGCCGAGGCTTGATTAAACAATTATTATTTAGATCGGAGCTGTCCAAAAAAACAAATATTATTTAGATGGGTTAGGTTAGGTTAGGTTAGGTTTGGTTAGGTTAGTATATGAATATTTGGTCGACGAGTTTCCGAGGCTTGAATAAACAATTATTATTTAGATCGGAGCTGTCCAAAAAAACAAATATTATTTAGATGGGTTAGGTTAGGTTAGGTTAGGTTAGGTTAGTATATGAATAATTGGTCGCCGAAGGCGACCAGGACGCCTAGAAGCCGGGGCTTGAATAAACAATTATTATTTAGATCGGAGCTGTCCAAAAAAACAAATATTATTTAGATGGGTTAGGTTAGGTTTGGTTAGGTTTGGTTAGGTTAGTATATTAATATTTGGTCGACGAGTTTCCGAGGCTTGAATAAACAATTATTATTTAGATCGGAGCTGTCCTAAAAAACAAATATTATTTAGATGGGTTAGGTTAGGTTAGGTTAGATTAGGTTAGTATATGAATAATTGGTCGCCGAAAGCGACCAGGACGCCTAGAAGCCGGGGCTTGAATAAACAATTATTATTTAGATCGGAGCTGTCCAAAAAAAACAAATATTATTTAGATGGGTTAGGTTAGGTTAGGTTAGGTTAGGTTAGGTTAGTATATGAATAATTGGTCGCCGAAGGCGACCAGGACGCCTAGAAGCCGGGGCTTGAATAAACAATTATTATTTAGATCGGAGCTGTCCAAAAAAACAAATATTATTTAGATGGGTTAGGTTAGGTTAGGTTAGGTTAGGTAAGGTTAGTATATGAATATTTGGTCGACGAGTTTCCGAGGCTTGAATAAACAATTATTATTTAGATCGGAGCTGTCCAAAAAACAAATATTATTTAGATGGGTTAGGTAAGGTTAGGTTAGGTTAGGTTAGGTTAGTATATGAATATTTGGTCGCCGAAGGCGACCAGGACGCCGAGAAGCCGAGGCTTGATTAAACAATTATTATTTAGATCGGAGCTGTCCAAAAAAACAAATATTATTTAGATGGGTTAGGTTAGGTTAGGTTAGGTTTGGTTAGGTTAGTATATGAATATTTGGTCGACAAGTTTCCGAGGCTTGAATAAACAATTATTATTTAGATCGGAGCTGTCCTAAAAAACAAATATTATTTAGATGGGTTAGGTTAGGTTAGGTAAGGTTAGGTTAGTATATGAATAATTGGTCGCCGAAAGCGACCAGGACGCCTAGAAGCCGGGGCTTGAATAAACAATTATTATTTAGATCGGAGCTGTCCAAAAAAAACAAATATTATTTAGATGGGTTAGGTTAGGTTAGGTTAGGTTAGGTTAGGTTAGTATATGAATAATTGGTCGCCGAAGGCGACCAGGACGCCTAGAAGCCGGGGCTTGAATAAACAATTATTATTTAGATCGGAGCTGTCCAAAAAAACAAATATTATTTAGATGGGTTAGGTTAGGTTAGGTTAGGTTAGGTAAGGTTAGTATATGAATATTTGGTCGACGAGTTTCCGAGGCTTGAATAAACAATTATTATTTAGATCGGAGCTGTCCAAAAAACAAATATTATTTAGATGGGTTAGGTTAGGTTAGGTTAGGTTAGGTTAGTATATGAATATTTGGTCGCCGAAGGCGACCAGGACGCCGAGATGCCGAGGCTTGATTAAACAATTATTATTTAGATCGGAGCTGTCCAAAAAAACAAATATTATTTAGATGGGTTAGGTTAGGTTAGGTTAGGTTTGGTTAGGTTAGTATATGAATATTTGGTCGACGAGTTTCCGAGGCTTGAATAAACAATTATTATTTAGATCGGAGCTGTCCAAAAAAACAAATATTATTTAGATGGGTTAGGTTAGGTTAGGTTAGGTTAGGTTAGTATATGAATAATTGGTCGCCGAAGGCGACCAGGACGCCTAGAAGCCGGGGCTTGAATAAACAATTATTATTTAGATCGGAGCTGTCCAAAAAAACAAATATTATTTAGATGGGTTAGGTTAGGTTTGGTTAGGTTTGGTTAGGTTAGTATATTAATATTTGGTCGACGAGTTTCCGAGGCTTGAATAAACAATTATTATTTAGATCGGAGCTGTCCTAAAAAACAAATATTATTTAGATGGGTTAGGTTAGGTTAGGTTAGGTTAGGTTAGTATATGAATAATTGGTCGCCGAAAGCGACCAGGACGCCTAGAAGCCGGGGCTTGAATAAACAATTATTATTTAGATCGGAGCTGTCCAAAAAAAACAAATATTATTTAGATGGGTTAGGTTAGGTTAGGTTAGGTTAGGTTAGGTTAGTATATGAATAATTGGTCGCCGAAGGCGACCAGGACGCCTAGAAGCCGGGGCTTGAATAAACAATTATTATTTAGATCGGAGCTGTCCAAAAAAACAAATATTATTTAGATGGGTTAGGTTAGGTTAGGTTAGGTTAGGTAAGGTTAGTATATGAATATTTGGTCGACGAGTTTCCGAGGCTTGAATAAACAATTATTATTTAGATCGGAGCTGTCCAAAAAAACAAATATTATTTAGATGGGTTAGGTTAGGTTAGGTTAGGTTTGGTTAGGTTAGTATATGAATATTTGGTCGACGAGTTTCCGAGGCTTGAATAAACAATTATTATTTAGATCGGAGCTGTCCAAAAAAACAAATATTATTTAGATGGGTTAGGTTAGGTTAGGTTAGGTTAGGTTAGTATATGAATAATTGGTCGCCGAAGGCGACCAGGACGCCTAGAAGCCGGGGCTTGAATAAACAATTATTATTTAGATCGGAGCTGTCCAAAAAAACAAATATTATTTAGATGGGTTAGGTTAGGTTTGGTTAGGTTTGGTTAGGTTAGTATATTAATATTTGGTCGACGAGTTTCCGAGGCTTGAATAAACAATTATTATTTAGATCGGAGCTGTCCTAAAAAACAAATATTATTTAGATGGGTTAGGTTAGGTTAGGTTAGGTTAGGTTAGTATATGAATAATTGGTCGCCGAAAGCGACCAGGACGCCTAGAAGCCGGGGCTTGAATAAACAATTATTATTTAGATCGGAGCTGTCCAAAAAAAACAAATATTATTTAGATGGGTTAGGTTAGGTTAGGTTAGGTTAGGTTAGGTTAGTATATGAATAATTGGTCGCCGAAGGCGACCAGGACGCCTAGAAGCCGGGGCTTGAATAAACAATTATTATTTAGATCGGAGCTGTCCAAAAAAACAAATATTATTTAGATGGGTTAGGTTAGGTTAGGTTAGGTTAGGTAAGGTTAGTATATGAATATTTGGTCGACGAGTTTCCGAGGCTTGAATAAACAATTATTATTTAGATCGGAGCTGTCCAAAAAACAAATATTATTTAGATGGGTTAGGTTAGGTTAGGTTAGGTTAGGTTAGGTTAGTATATGAATATTTGGTCGCCGAAGGCGACCAGGACGCCGAGAAGCCGAGGCTTGATTAAACAATTATTATTTAGATCGGAGCTGTCCAAAAAAACAAATATTATTTAGATGGGTTAGGTTAGGTTAGGTTAGGTTTGGTTAGGTAAGTATATGAATATTTGGTCGACGAGTTTCCGAGGCTTGAATAAACAATTATTATTTAGTTCGGAGCTGTCCAAAAAAACAAATATTATTTAGATGGGTTAGGTTAGGTTAGGTTAGGTTAGGTTAGGTTAGTATATGAATAATTGGTCGCCGAAGGCGACCAGGACGCCTAGAAGCCGGGGCTTGAATAAACAATTATTATTTAGATCGGAGCTGTCCAAAAAAACAAATATTATTTAGATGGGTTAGGTTAGGTTAGGTTAGGTTAGGTAAGGTTAGTATATGAATATTTGGTCGACGAGTTTCCGAGGCTTGAATAAACAATTATTATTTAGATCGGAGCTGTCCAAAAAACAAATATTATTTAGATGGGTTAGGTTAGGTTAGGTTAGGTTAGGTTAGGTTAGTATATGAATATTTGGTCGACGAGTTTCCGAGGCTTGAATAAACAATTATTATTTAGATCGGAGCTGTCCAAAAAAACAAATATTATTTAGATGGGTTAGGTTAGGTTAGGTTAGGTTAGCTTAGGTTAGTATATGAATAATTGGTCGCCGAAGGCGACCAGGACGCCTAGAAGCCGGGGCTTGAATAAACAATTATTATTTAGATCGGAGCTGTCCAAAAAAACAAATATTATTTAGATGGGTTAGGTTAGGTTAGGTTAGGTTAGGTTAGGTTAGGTTAGGTTAGGTTAGGTAAGGTTAGTATATGAATATTTGGTCGACGAGTTTCCGAGGCTTGAATAAACAATTATTATTTAGATCGGAGCTGTCCAAAAAACAAATATTATTTAGATGGGTTAGGTTAGGTTAGGTTAGGTTAGGTTAGTATATGAATAATTGGTCGCCGAAGGCGACCAGGACGCCTAGAAGCCGGGGCTTGAATAAACAATTATTATTTAGATCGGAGCTGTCCAAAAAAACAAATATTATTTAGATGGGTTAGGTTAGGTTTGGTTAGGTTTGGTTAGGTTAGTATATTAATATTTGGTCGACGAGTTTCCGAGGCTTGAATAAACAATTATTATTTAGATCGGAGCTGTCCTAAAAAACAAATATTATTTAGATGGGTTAGGTTAGGTTAGGTTAGGTTAGGTTAGTATATGAATAATTGGTCGCCGAAAGCGACCAGGACGCCTAGAAGCCGGGGCTTGAATAAACAATTATTATTTAGATCGGAGCTGTCCAAAAAAAACAAATATTATTTAGATGGGTTAGGTTAGGTTAGGTTAGGTTAGGTTAGGTTAGTATATGAATAATTGGTCGCCGAAGGCGACCAGGACGCCTAGAAGCCGGGGCTTGAATAAACAATTATTATTTAGATCGGAGCTGTCCAAAAAAACAAATATTATTTAGATGGGTTAGGTTAGGTTAGGTTAGGTTAGGTAAGGTTAGTATATGAATATTTGGTCGACGAGTTTCCGAGGCTTGAATAAACAATTATTATTTAGATCGGAGCTGTCCAAAAAACAAATATTATTTAGATGGGTTAGGTTAGGTTAGGTTAGGTTAGGTTAGGTTAGTATATGAATATTTGGTCGCCGAAGGCGACCAGGACGCCGAGAAGCCGAGGCTTGATTAAACAATTATTATTTAGATCGGAGCTGTCCAAAAAAACAAATATTATTTAGATGGGTTAGGTTAGGTTAGGTTAGGTTTGGTTAGGTTAGTATATGAATATTTGGTCGACGAGTTTCCGAGGCTTGAATAAACAATTATTATTTAGATCGGAGCTGTCCAAAAAAACAAATATTATTTAGATGGGTTAGGTTAGGTTAGGTTAGGTTAGGTTAGGTTAGTATATGAATAATTGGTCGCCGAAGGCGACCAGGACGCCTAGAAGCCGGGGCTTGAATAAACAATTATTATTTAGATCGGAGCTGTCCAAAAAAACAAATATTATTTAGATGGGTTAGGTTAGGTTAGGTTAGGTTAGGTTAGGTTAGGTTAGGTTAGGTTAGGTTAGGTAAGGTTAGTATATGAATATTTGGTCGACGAGTTTCCGAGGCTTGAATAAACAATTATTATTTAGATCGGAGCTGTCCAAAAAACAAATATTATTTAGATGGGTTAGGTTAGGTTAGGTTAGATTAGGTTAGGTTAGGTAAGGTTAGTATATGAATATTTGGTCGACGAGTTTCCGAGGCTTGAATAAACAATTATTATTTAGATCGGAGCTGTCCAAAAAACAAATATTATTTAGATGGGTTAGGTTAGGTTAGGTTAGGTTAGTATATGAATATTTGGTCGCCGAAGGCGACCAGGACGCCGAGAAGCCGAGGCTTGATTAAACAATTATTATTTAGATCGGAGCTGTCCAAAAAAACAAATATTATTTAGATGGGTTAGGTTAGGTTAGGTTAGGTTTGGTTAGGTTAGTATATGAATATTTGGTTGCCGAAGGCGACCAGGACGCCGAGAAGCCGAGGCTTGATTAAACAATTATTATTTAGATCGGAGCTGTCCAAAAAAACAAATATTATTTAGATGGGTTAGGTTAGGTTAGGTTAGGTAAGGTTAGTATATGAATATTTGGTCGACGAGTTTCCGAGGCTTGAATAAACAATTATTATTTAGATCGGAGCTGTCCAAAAAACAAATATTATTTAGATGGGTTAGGTTAGGTTAGGTTAGGTTAGGTTAGGTTAGGTTAGGTTAGTATATGAATATTTGGTCGCCGAAGGCGACCAGGACGCCGAGAAGCCGAGGCTTGATTAAACAATTATTATTTAGATCGGAGCTGTCCAAAAAAACAAATATTATTTAGATGGGTTAGGTTAGGTTTGGTTAGGTTAGTATATGAATATTTGGTCGACGAGTTTCCGAGGCTTGAATAAACAATTATTATTTAGATCGGAGCTGTCCAAAAAAACAAATATTATTTAGATGGGTTAGGTTAGGTTAGGTTAGGTTAGTATATGAATAATTGGTCGCCTTCGGCGACCAGGACGCCTAGAAGCCGGGGCTTGAATAAACAATTATTATTTAGATCGGAGCTGTCCAAAAAAACAAATATTATTTAGATGGGTTAGGTTAGGTTAGGTTAGGTAAGGTTAGTATATGAATATTTGGTCGACGAGTTTCCGAGGCTTGAATAAACAATTATTATTTAGATCGGAGCTGTCCAAAAAACAAATATTATTTAGATGGGTTAGGTTAGGTTAGGTTAGATTAGGTTAGGTTAGGTAAGGTTAGTATATGAATATTTGGTCGACGAGTTTCCGAGGCTTGAATAAACAATTATTATTTAGATCGGAGCTGTCCAAAAAACAAATATTATTTAGATGGGTTAGGTTAGGTTAGGTTAGGTTAGGTTAGGTTAGTATATGAATATTTGGTCGCCGAAGGCGACCAGGACGCCGAGAAGCCGAGGCTTGATTAAACAATTATTATTTAGATCGGAGCTGTCCAAAAAAACAAATATTATTTAGATGGGTTAGGTTAGGTTAGGTTTGGTTAGGTTAGTATATGAATATTTGGTCGACGAGTTTCCGAGGCTTGAATAAACAATTATTATTTAGATCGGAGCTGTCCAAAAAAACAAATATTATTTAGATGGGTTAGGTTAGGTTAGGTTAGGTTAGTATATGAATAATTGGTCGCCGAAGGCGACCAGGACGCCTAGAAGCCGAGGCTTGAATAAACAATTATTATTTAGATCGGAGCTGTCCAAAAAAACAAATATTATTTAGATGGGTTAGGTTAGGTTAGGTTAGGTTAGGTTAGGTTAGGTTAGGTTAGGTTAGGTTAGGTTAGGTTAGGTTAGGTTAGGTTAGGTAAGGTTAGTATATGAATATTTGGTCGACGAGTTTCCGAGGCTTGAATAAACAATTATTATTTAGATCGGAGCTGTCCAAAAAAACAAATATTATTTAGATGGGTTAGGTTAGGTTAGGTTAGGTTAGGTTAGTATATGAATAATTGGTCGCCGAAGGCGACCAGGACGCCTAGAAGCCGGGGCTTGAATAAACAATTATTATTTAGATCGGAGCTGTCCAAAAAAACAAATATTATTTAGATGGGTTAGGTTAGGTTAGGTTAGTATATGAATATTTGGTCGCCGAGAAGCCGAGGCTTGACTAAACAATTATTATTTAGATCGGAGCTGTCCAAAAAAACAAATATTATTTAGATGGGTTAGGTTAGGTTAGGTTAGGTTTGGTTAGGTTAGTATATGAATATTTGGTCGACGAGTTTCCGAGGCTTGAATAAACAATTATTATTTAGATCGGAGCTCTCCAAAAAAACAAATATTATTTAGATGGGTTAGGTTAGGTTAGGTTAGGTTAGGTTAGGTTAGGTTAGGTTAGTATATGAATAATTGGTTGCCGAAGGCGACCAGGACGCCGAGAAGCCCAGGCTTGAATAAACAATTATTATTTAGATCGGAGCTGTCCAAAAAAACAAATATTATTTAGATGGGTTAGGTTAGGTTAGGTTAGGTTAGGTAAGGTTAGTATATGAATATTTGGTCGACGAGTTTCCGAGGCTTGAATAAACAATTATTATTTAGATCGGAGCTGTCCAAAAAACAAATATTATTTAGATGGGTTAGGTTAGGTTTGGTTAGGTTTGGTTAGGTTAGTATATTAATATTTGGTCGACGAGTTTCCGAGGCTTGAATAAACAATTATTATTTAGATCGGAGCTGTCCTAAAAAACAAATATTATTTAGATGGGTTAGGTTAGGTTAGGTTAGGTTAGGTTAGTATATGAATAATTCGTCGCCGAAAGCGACCAGGACGCCTAGAAGCCGGGGCTTGAATAAACAATTATTATTTAGATCGGAGCTGTCCAAAAAAAACAAATATTATTTAGATGGGTTAGGTTAGGTTAGGTTAGGTTAGGTTAGGTTAGTATATGAATAATTGGTCGCCGAAGGCGACCAGGACGCCTAGAAGCCGGGGCTTGAATAAACAATTATTATTTAGATCGGAGCTGTCCAAAAAAACAAATATTATTTAGATGGGTTAGGTTAGGTTAGGTTAGGTTAGGTAAGGTTAGTATATGAATATTTGGTCGACGAGTTTCCGAGGCTTGAATAAACAATTATTATTTAGATCGGAGCTGTCCAAAAAACAAATATTATTTAGATGGGTTAGGTTAGGTTAGGTTAGGTTAGGTTAGGTTAGTATATGAATATTTGGTCGCCGAAGGCGACCAGGACGCCGAGAAGCCGAGGCTTGATTAAACAATTATTATTTAGATCGGAGCTGTCCAAAAAAACAAATATTATTTAGATGGGTTAGGTTAGGTTAGGTTAGGTTTGGTTAGGTTAGTATATGAATATTTGGTCGACGAGTTTCCGAGGCTTGAATAAACAATTATTATTTAGATCGGAGCTGTCCAAAAAAACAAATATTATTTAGATGGGTTAGGTTAGGTTAGGTTAGGTTAGGTTAGGTTAGTATATGAATAATTGGTCGCCGAAGGCGACCAGGACGCCTAGAAGCCGGGGCTTGAATAAACAATTATTATTTAGATCGGAGCTGTCCAAAAAAACAAATATTATTTAGATGGGTTAGGTTAGGTTAGGTTAGGTTAGGTTAGGTTAGGTTAGGTTAGGTTAGGTTAGGTAAGGTTAGTATATGAATATTTGGTCGACGAGTTTCCGAGGCTTGAATAAACAATTATTATTTAGATCGGAGCTGTCCAAAAAACAAATATTATTTAGATGGGTTAGGTTAGGTTAGGTTAGATTAGGTTAGGTTAGGTAAGGTTAGTATATGAATATTTGGTCGACGAGTTTCCGAGGCTTGAATAAACAATTATTATTTAGATCGGAGCTGTCCAAAAAACAAATATTATTTAGATGGGTTAGGTTAGGTTAGGTTAGGTTAGTATATGAATATTTGGTCGCCGAAGGCGACCAGGACGCCGAGAAGCCGAGGCTTGATTAAACAATTATTATTTAGATCGGAGCTGTCCAAAAAAACAAATATTATTTAGATGGGTTAGGTTAGGTTAGGTTAGGTTTGGTTAGGTTAGTATATGAATATTTGGTTGCCGAAGGCGACCAGGACGCCGAGAAGCCGAGGCTTGATTAAACAATTATTATTTAGATCGGAGCTGTCCAAAAAAACAAATATTATTTAGATGGGTTAGGTTAGGTTAGGTTAGGTAAGGTTAGTATATGAATATTTGGTCGACGAGTTTCCGAGGCTTGAATAAACAATTATTATTTAGATCGGAGCTGTCCAAAAAACAAATATTATTTAGATGGGTTAGGTTAGGTTAGGTTAGGTTAGGTTAGGTTAGGTTAGGTTAGTATATGAATAATTGGTTGCCGAAGGCGACCAGGACGCCGAGAAGCCCAGGCTTGAATAAACAATTATTATTTAGATCGGAGCTGTCCAAAAAAACAAATATTATTTAGATGGGTTAGGTTAGGTTAGGTTAGGTTAGGTAAGGTTAGTATATGAATATTTGGTCGACGAGTTTCCGAGGCTTGAATAAACAATTATTATTTAGATCGGAGCTGTCCAAAAAACAAATATTATTTAGATGGGTTAGGTTAGGTTTGGTTAGGTTTGGTTAGGTTAGTATATTAATATTTGGTCGACGAGTTTCCGAGGCTTGAATAAACAATTATTATTTAGATCGGAGCTGTCCTAAAAAACAAATATTATTTAGATGGGTTAGGTTAGGTTAGGTTAGGTTAGGTTAGTATATGAATAATTGGTCGCCG
>NC_062243.1:3140000-3142500 GCF_905475465.1 Pieris napi
ACGAGTTTCCGAGGCTTGAATAAACAATTATTATTTAGATCGGAGCTCTCCAAAAAAACAAATATTATTTAGATGGGTTAGGTTAGGTTAGGTTAGGTTAGGTTAGGTTAGGTTAGTATATGAATAATTGGTTGCCGAAGGCGACCAGGACGCCGAGAAGCCGAGGCTTGATTAAACAATTATTATTTAGATCGGAGCTGTCCAAAAAAACAAATATTATTTAGATGGGTTAGGTTAGGTTAGGTTAGGTTTGGTTAGGTTAGTATATGAATATTTGGTCGACGAGAAGCCGAGGCTTGATTAAACAATTATTATTTAGATCGGAGCTGTCCAAAAAAACAAATATTATTTAGATGGGTTAGGTTAGGTTAGGTTAGGTTTGGTTAGGTTAGTATATGAATATTTGGTCGACGAGTTTCCGAGGCTTGATTAAACAATTATTATTTAGATCGGAGCTGTCCAAAAAAACAAATATTATTTAGATGGGTTAGGTTAGGTTAGGTTAGGTTAGTATATGAATAATTGGTCGCCGAAGGCGACCAGGACGCCTAGAAGCCGAGGCTTGAATAAACAATTATTATTTAGATCGGAGCTGTCCAAAAAAACAAATATTATTTAGATGGGTTAGGTTAGGTTAGGTTAGGTTAGGTTAGGTTAGGTTAGGTTAGGTTAGGTTAGGTAAGGTTAGTATATGAATATTTGGTCGACGAGTTTCCGAGGCTTGAATAAACAATTATTATTTAGATCGGAGCTGTCCAAAAAACAAATATTATTTAGATGGGTTAGGTTAGGTTAGATTAGGTTAGGTTAGGTAAGGTTAGTATATGAATATTTGGTCGACGAGTTTCCGAGGCTTGAATAAACAATTATTATTTAGATCGGAGCTGTCCAAAAAACAAATATTATTTAGATGGGTAAGGTTAGGTTAGGTTAGGTTAGTATATGAATATTTGGTCGCCGAAGGCGACCAGGACGCCGAGAAGCCGAGGCTTGATTAAACAATTATTATTTAGATCGGAGCTGTCCAAAAAAACAAATATTATTTAGATGGGTTAGGTTAGGTTAGGTTAGGTTTGGTTAGGTTAGTATATGAAAATTTGGTCGCCGAAGGCGACCAGGACGCCGAGAAGCCGAGGCTTGATTAAACAATTATTATTTAGATCGGAGCTGTCCAAAAAAACAAATATTATTTAGATGGGTTAGGTTAGGTTAGGTTAGGTAAGGTTAGTATATGAATATTTGGTCGACGAGTTTCCGAGGCTTGAATAAACAATTATTATTTAGATCGGAGCTGTCCAAAAAACAAATATTATTTAGATGGGTTAGGTTAGGTTAGGTTAGGTTAGGTTAGGTTAGGTTAGGTTAGTATATGAATATTTGGTCGCCGAAGGCGACCAGGACGCCGAGAAGCCGAGGCTTGATTAAACAATTATTATTTAGATCGGAGCTGTCCAAAAAAACAAATATTATTTAGATGGGTTAGGTTAGGTTAGGTTAGGTTTGGTTAGGTTAGTATATGAATATTTGGTCGTCGAGTTTCCGAGGCTTGAATAAACAATTATTATTTAGATCGGAGCTGTCCAAAAAAACAAATATTATTTAGATGGGTTAGGTTAGGTTAGGTTAGGTTAGGTTAGGTTAGTATATGAATATTTGGTCGCCGAAGGCGACCAGGACGCCGAGAAGCCGAGGCTTGATTAAACAATTATTATTTAGATCGGAGCTGTCCAAAAAAACAAATATTATTTAGATGGGTTAGGTTAGGTTAGGTTAGGTTTGGTTAGGTTAGTATATGAATATTTGGTCGCCGAAGGCGACCAGGACGCCGAGAAGCCGAGGCTTGATTAAACAATTATTATTTAGATCGGAGCTGTCCAAAAAAACAAATATTATTTAGATGGGTTAGGTTAGGTTAGGTTAGGTAAGGTTAGTATATGAATATTTGGTCGACGAGTTTCCGAGGCTTGAATAAACAATTATTATTTAGATCGGAGCTGTCCAAAAAACAAATATTATTTAGATGGGTTAGGTTAGGTTAGGTTAGGTTAGGTTAGGTTAGGTTAGGTTAGTATATGAATATTTGGTCGCCGAAGGCGACCAGGACGCCGAGAAGCCGAGGCTTGATTAAACAATTATTATTTAGATCGGAGCTGTCCAAAAAAACAAATATTATTTAGATGGGTTAGGTTAGGTTAGGTTAGGTTTGGTTAGGTTAGTATATGAATATTTGGTCGACGAGTTTCCGAGGCTTGAATAAACAATTATTATTTAGATCGGAGCTGTCCAAAAAAACAAATATTATTTAGATGGGTTAGGTTAGGTTAGGTTAGGTTAGTATATGAATAATTGGTCGCCTTCGGCGACCAGGACGCCTGGAAGCCGGGGCTTGAATAAACAATTATTATTTAGATCGGAGCTGTCCAAAAAAACAAATATTATTTAGATGGGTTAGGTTAGGTTAGGTTAGGTTTGGTTAGGTTAGTATATGAATATTTGGTCG